>NC_088405.1:97820175-97887675 GCF_034236695.1 Oncorhynchus nerka | reverse complement strand
CTACCAAATCAACCCCCTTACCAAATCACCCCCTTACCAAATCACCCCCTACCAAATCACCCCCCCCTACCAAATCACCCCCTACCAAATCAATCCCCCCTCAACCCCAACCCCCTACCAAATCACCCCCCACCATATCAACCCCCATGCTCTAACAGAGTCCCACCCCAAAAAACAGACTTAAAGCAGGCTTGATATACAGTGAGATATATAATCAAATAGTAATACACACAAAAAACAAAACAAACAGTAAAACAAAATTATAAAAATAATTATAAAAATTATAATCTGGGTTTGTTTGTGGAGTTGTGAAATTAGCTGGGGCCATGTCTTTTACAAAGGATAAAAACGTTTGGTTTATTTAAACAAAAAATGTTTTATGTTGCTTAACTTCGTAATCTACATCCTTGAGTCACTTCCCATCATGCTCACCTACCTCCACTTCCCATCATGCTCACCTACCTCCACTTCCCATCATGCTCACCTACCTCCACTTCCCATCATGCTCACCTACCTCCACTTCCCATTATGCTCACCTACCTCCCCTTCCCATCATGCTCACCTACCTCCACTTCCCATTATGCTCACCTACCTCCACTTCCCATCATGCTCACCTACCTCCCCTTCCCATCATGCTCACCTACCTCCACTTCCCATCATGCACCTACCTCCCCTTCCCATCATGCTCACCTACCTCCACTTCCCATCATGCACCTACCTCCCCTTCCCATCATGCACCTACCTCCCCTTCCCATCATGCTCACCTACCTCCCCTTCCCATCATGCTCACCTACCTCCCCTTCCCATCATGCTCACCTACCTCCACTTCCCATCATGCACCTACCTCCCCTTCCCATCATGTTCACCTACCTCCCCTTCCCATCATGCACCTACCTCCCCTTCCCATCATGCTCACCTACCTCCACTTCCCATCATGCACCTACCTCCACTTCCCATCATGCACCTACCTCCACTTCCCATCATGCACCTACCTCCCCTTCCCATCATGCTCACCTACCTCCACTTCCCATCATGCACCTACCTCCCCTTCCCATCATGTTCACCTACCTCCCCTTCCCATCATGCACCTAACTCCCCTTCCCATCATGCTCACCTACCTCCCCTTCCCATCATGCTCACCTACCTCCACTTCCCATCATGCACCTACCTCCACTTCCCATCATGCACCTACCTCCCCTTCCCATCATGCTCACCTACCTCCCCTTCCCATCATGCACCTACCTCCCCTTCCCATCATGCTCACCTACCTCCCCTTCCCATCATGCTCACCTACCTCCACTTCCCATCATGCACCTACCTCCCCTTCCCATCATGTTCACCTACCTCCCCTTCCCATCATGCACCTACCTCCCCTTCCCATCATGCTCACCTACCTCCACTTCCCATCATGCTCACCTACCTCCCCTTCCCATCATGCACCTACCTCCCCTTCCCATCATGCACCTACCTCCCCTTCCCATCATGCACCTACCTCCCCTTCCCATCATGCTCACCTACCTCCACTTCCCATCATGCACCTACCTCCCCTTCCCATCATGCTCACCTACCTCCACTTCCCATCATGCTCACCTACCTCCCCTTCCCATTATGCTCACCTACCTCCACTTCCCATCATGCACCTACCTCCCCTTCCCATCATGCACCTACCTCCCCTTCCCATCATGCACCTACCTCCCCTTCCCATCATGCTCACCTACCTCCCCTTCCCATCATGCACCTACCTCCCCTTCCCATCATGCACCTACCTCCCTTCCCATCATGCTCACCTACCTCCACTTCCCATCATGCACCTACCTCCACTTCCCATCATGCACCTACCTCCCCTTCCCATCATGCACCTACCTCCACTTCCCATCATGCACCTACCTCCCCTTCCCATCATGCTCACCTACCTCCATTTCCCATCATGCACCTACCTCCACTTCCCATCATGCACCTACCTCCCCTTCCCATCATGTTCACCTACCTCCCCTTCCCATCATGCACCTAACTCCCCTTCCCATCATGCTCACCTACCTCCACTTCCCATCATGCACCTACCTCCCCTTCCCATCATGCTCACCTACCTCCACTTCCCATCATGCACCTACCTCCACTTCCCATCATGCACCTACCTCCCCTTCCCATCATGCTCACCTACCTCCCCTTCCCATCATGCACCTACCTCCCTTCCCATCATGCTCACCTACCTCCCCTTCCCATCATGCTCACCTACCTCCCCTTCCCATCATGCTCACCTACCTCCACTTCCCATCATGCACCTACCTCCCCTTCCCATCATGTTCACCTACCTCCCTTCCCATCATGCACCTACCTCCCCTTCCCATCATGCTCACCTACCTCCACTTCCCATCATGCTCACCTACCTCCCCTTCCCATCATGCACCTACCTCCCTTCCCATCATGCACCTACCTCCCTTCCCATCATGCACCTACCTCCCTTCCCATCATGCTCACCTACCTCCACTTCCCATCATGCACCTACCTCCCCTTCCCATCATGCTCACCTACCTCCACTTCCCATCATGCTCACCTACCTCCCCTTCCCATTATGCTCACCTACCTCCACTTCCCATCATGCACCTACCTCCCCTTCCCATCATGCACCTACCTCCCCTTCCCATCATGCACCTACCTCCCCTTCCCATCATGCTCACCTACCTCCCCTTCCCATCATGCACCTACCTCCCCTTCCCATCATGCACCTACCTCCCCTTCCCATCATGCTCACCTACCTCCACTTCCCATCATGCACCTACCTCCACTTCCCATCATGCACCTACCTCCCCTTCCCATCATGCACCTACCTCCACTTCCCATCATGCACCTACCTCCCCTTCCCATCATGCACCTACCTCCCCTTCCCATCATGCTCACCTACCTCCATTTCCCATCATGCACCTACCTCCACTTCCCATCATGCACCTACCTCCACTTCCCATCATGCTCACCTACCTCCCCTTCCCATCATGCTCACCCACCTCCCCTTCCCATCATGCACCTACCTCCCCTTCCCATCATGCTCACCTACCTCCCCTTCCCATCATGCACCTACCTCCACTTCCCATCATGCACCTACCTCCCCTTTGAGATTATATTTTTAACGTGAACCCTCATATTAAACAGAGTATAATCTTGATCTATACATTATTAAACACAATCTGGATTCCTTGAACTCTCTTAAAAAGAACCAATGGGATGAGGACTGATCTATACATTATTAAACTCAATCTGGATTCCTTGAACTCTCTTAAAAAGAACCAATGGGATGAGGATTGATCTATACATTATTAAACTCAATCTGGATTCCTTGAACTCTCTTAAAAAGAACCAATGGGATGAGGATTGATCTATACATTATTAAACTCAATCTGGATTCCTTGAACTCTCTTAAAAAGAACCAATGGGATGAGGACTGATCTATACATTATTAAACTCAATCTGGATTCCTTGAACTCTCTTAAAAAGAACCAATGGGATGAGGATTTAGGTGAACAACTTTCAGACTAGACTTGTCAAGAGTATGCTTCAGAGAATACATTCTTCATCTACAGTGCCTTGCGAAAGTATTCGGCCCCCTTGAACTTTGCGACCTTTTGCCACATTTCAGGCTTCAAACATAAAGATATAAAACTGTATTTTTTTTTGTGAAGAATCAACAACAAGTGGGACACAATCATGAAGTGGAACGACATTTATTGGATATTTCAAACTTTTTTAACAAATCAAAAACTGCAAAATTATTCAGCCCCTTTACTTTCAGTGCAGCAAACTCTCTCCAGAAGTTCAGTGAGGATCTCTGAATGATCCAATGTTGACCTAAATGACTAATGATGATAAATACAATCCACCTGTGTGTAATCAAGTCTCTGTATAAATGCACCTGCACTGAGATAGTCTCAGAGGTCCGTTAAAAGCACAGAGAGCATCATGAAGAACAAGGAACACACCAGGCAGGTCCGAGATACTGTTGTGAAGAAGTTTAAAGCCGGATTTGGATACAAAAAGATTTCCCAAGCTTTAAACATCCCAAGGAGCACTGTGCAAGCGATAATATTGAAATGGAAGGAGTATCAGACCACTGCAAATCTACCAAGACCTGGCCGTCCCTCTAAACTTTCAGCTCATACAAGGAGAAGACTGATCAGAGATGCAGCCAAGAGGCCCATGATCACTCTGGATGAACTGCAGAGATCTACAGCTGAGGTGGGAGACTCTGTCCATAGGACAACAATCAGTCGTAAATTGCACAAATCTGGCCTTTATGGAAGAGTGGCAAGAAGAAAGCCATTTCATGAAGATATCCATAAAAAGTGTCGTTTAAAGTTTGCCACAAGCCACCTGGGAGACACACCAAACATGTGGAAGAAGGTGCTCTGGTCAGATGAAACCAAAATTGAACTTTTTGGCAACAATGCAAAACGTTATGTTTGGCGTAAAAGCAACACAGCTCATCACCCTGAACACACCATCCCCACTGTCAAACATGGTGGTGGCCGCATCATGGTTTGGGCCTGCTTTTCTTCAGCAGGGACAGGGAAGATGGTTAAAATTGATGGGAAGATAGATGGAGCCAAATACAGGACCATTCTGGTAAAAAACCTGATGGAGTCTGCAAAAGACCTGAGACTGGGACGGAGATTTTTATCTTCCAACAAGACAATGATCCAAAACATAAAGCAAAATCTACAATGGAATGGTTCAAAAATAAACATATTTCCAGGTGTTAGAATGGCCAAAGTCAAAGTCCAGACCTGAATCCAATCGAGAATCTGTGGAAAGAACTGCAACCATGTTTTTCGGTTTATCATTATTGTCCATTGACGAAGATCTTTATTTATTTAATCAATGTTAGAATAAGGCTGTAAGGGGTCTGAATACTTTCCGGAGGCTCTGTATACACAAAAAAGATTTTGGGGGGCTGTTTTGTTAGACTTCAGTGAGTCATTTGACATCATCGTCTGCTGATGGAAAAATATATGTGCTATGTCTTTACACCCCCTGCTATAATGGTGGATAAAAAGTGACCTGTCTAACAGAACACAGAGGGTGTTCTTTAACAGTACTTGTATATGTGAGAGATTTGGACATGTTGAAAGCACCGAAAGCACAACTACCTGGCACACGGCACGCACAAGACATGTCACCGGAGGTCCCTTAATTAACAGTCCCCAGGTCCAGAAGAAACTATGGGAGACTCACAGCACGGACACCCCACAAGACATGTCACCGGAGGTCCCTTAATTAACAGTCCCCAGGTCCAGAAGAAACTATGGGAGACACACAGCACGGACACCCCACAAGACATGTCACCGGAGGTCCCTTAATTAACAGTCCCCAGGTCCAGAAGAAACTATGGGAGACTCACAGCACGGACACCCCACAAGACATGTCACCGGAGGTCCCTTAATTAACAGTCCCCAGGTCCAGAAGAAACTATGGGAGACACACAGCACGGACACCCCACAAGACATGTCACCGGAGGTCCCTTAATTAACAGTCCCCAGGTCCAGAAGAAACTATGGGAGACACACAGCACGGACACCCCACAAGACATGTCACCGGAGGTCTCTTAATTAACAGTCCCCAGGTCCAGAAGAAACTATGGGAGACACACAGCACTACGGGATCACTTCCATGTCCCTCGGTTCAATACAATATGTTTATTTAGACGATACCAGTGGATGTATATTTAGTGTCAGATGCCTGGGCCTTTAGCCACCCAATGAGACAGACAGACGGAAGAGTGTTCCTAGGCAACCTGAAAGCAGGAAGAGAGTAATATAATCACCTGGGAACATTGTGTTATCTCCCCTGTTTGCATATCATTCCCTTCATCCCTCCTTCCCTCCATCTCTCCTTCCCTTCATCTCTAATCCCTCCTTCCCTTCATCTCTCCTTCCCTCCTTCCCTTCATCTCTCCTTCCCTTCATCTCTCCATCTCTCCTTCCCTCCTTCCCTTCATCTCTCATTCCCTTCATCTCTCCATCTCTCCTTCCCTTCATCTCTCCTTCCCTCATTCCCTTCATCTCTCCTTCCCTCATTCCCTTCATCTCTCCATCTCTCCTTCCCTCCAACTCTCCATCCCTTCATCTCTCCTTCCCTTCATCTCTCCTTCCCTTCATCTCTCCTTCCCTCCGTCCCTTCATCTCTCCTTCCCTTCATCTCTCCTTCCCTTCATATCTCCTTCCCTTAATCCCTTCTTCCCTTCATCTCTCCATCCCTCCTTCCCTCCATCTCTCCTTCCCTTCATCTCTCCTTCCCTCCTTCCCTTCATCTCTCCATCCCTCCATCTCTCCTTCCCTTCATCTCTCCATCCCTCCATCTCTCCATCTCTCCTTCCCTTCATCCCTTCATCTCTCCTTCCCTTCATCTCTCCTTCCCTCCATCTCTCCTTCCCTTCATCCCTCCTTCCCTCCATCTCTCCTTCCCTTCATCTCTCCTTCCCTCCTTCCCTTCATCTCTCCATCCCTCCTTCCCTCCATCTCTCCTTCCCTTCATCCCTTCATCTCTCCTTCCCTCCATCTCTCCTTCCCTTCATCTCTCCTTCCCTCCATCGTTCCTTCCCTTCATCTCTCCTTCCCTCCATCTCTCCTTCCCTCCTTCCCTTCATCTCTCGATCCCTCCTTCCCTTCATCTCTCCATCCCTCCTTCCCTTCATCTCTCCATCCCTTCATCTCTCCTTCCCTTCATCTCTCCTTCCCTCCTTCCCTTCATCTCTCCTTCCCTCCATCTCTCCTTCCCTTCATCTCTCCTTCCCTTCAACTCTCCTTCCCTTCATCCCTTCTTCATCTCTCCATCCCTCCTTCCCTTCATCCCTTCTTCCCTCCTTCCCTTCATCTCTCCTTCCCTCCATCTCTCCTTCCCTCCATCTCTCCTTCCCTTCATCCCTTCTTCCCTCCTTCCCTTCATCTCTCGATCCCTCCTTCCCTTCATCCCTCCATCTCTCCTTCCCTTCATCTCTCCATCCCTCCATCCCTACTTCTCTCCTTCCCTTCATCCCTCCATCCCTCCTTCCCTTCATCTCTCCTTCCCTTCATCCCTCCTTCTCTCCATCCCTCCTTCCCTTCATCCCTTCATCTCTCCATCCCTCCTTCCCTTCATCTCTCCTTCCCTTCATCCCTCCTTCTCTCCATCTCTCCTTCCCTTCATCTCTCCATCCCTCCTTCCCTTCATCTCTCCATCCCTCCTTCCCTTCATCTCTCCTTCCCTCCATCTCTCCTTCCCTTCATTTCTCCTTCCCTCCATCTCTCCTTCCCTCCATCTCTCCTTCCCTTCATCCCTCCTTCTCTCCATCCCTCCTTCCCTTCATCCCTCCTTCCCTTCATCTCTCCATCCCTCCTTCCCTTCATCTCTCCATCCCTCCTTCCCTCCATCCCTCCTTCCCTTCATCTCTCCATCCCTCCTTCCCTTCATCCCTTCATCTCTCCATCCCTCCTTCCCTTCATCTCTCCTTCCCTCCATCTCTCCTTCCCTCCATCTCTCCTTCCCTTCATCCCTTCTTCCCTTCATCTCTCGATCCCTCCTTCCCTTCATCCCTCCATCTCTCCTTCCCTTCATCTCTCCATCCCTCCATCCCTCCTTCTCTCCTTCCCTCCATCCCTTCATCTCTCCATCCCTCCTTCCCTTCATCTCTCCTTCCCTTCATCCCTCCTTCTCTCCATCCCTCCTTCCCTTCATCTCTCCATCCCTCCTTCCCTTCATCCCTTCATCTCTCCATCCCTCCTTCCCTTCATCCCTTCATCTCTCCATCCCTCCTTCCCTTCATCATCCTAAACCTGTGGGATCAGAATTTCAGTAAGGACTCAGGACCCACATTGGTAACATGAAGGCTAAACCACATATTCAGCATTGGTGTTTCATTATATTCAGGTTGTCTTGGCAGGAGTAGTGACATGGTAATCACCATTAGATTCAGGATGTCTTGGCAGGAGTAGTGACATGGTAATCAACATTAGATTCAGGATGTCTTGGCAGGAGTAGTGACATGGTAATCACCATTAGATTCAAGATGTCTTGGCAGGAGTAGTGACATGGTAATCAACATTAGATTCAGGATGTCTTGGCAGGAGTAGTGACAATATAATCACCATTATATTCAGGATGTCTTGGCAGGAGTAGTGACATGGTATTCAACATTAGATTCAGGTTGTCTTGGCAGGAGTAGTGACATGGTAATCAACATTAGATTCAGGATGTCTTGGCAGGAGTAGTGACATGGTAATCAACATTAGATTCAGGATGTCTTGGCAGGAGTAGTGACATGGTAATCAACATTAGATTCAGGATGACTTGGCAGGAGAGATGACAACATAATCGACATTATATTCAGGATGTCTTGGCAGGAGTAGTGACATGGTAATCAACATTAGATTCAGGATGTCTTGGCAGGAGTAGTGACATGGTAATCAACATTAGATTCAGGTTGTCTTGGCAGGAGTAGTGACATGGTAATCAACATTAGATTCAGGATGTCTTGGCAGGAGTAGTGACATGGTAATCAACATTAGATTCAGGTTGTCTTGGCAGGAGTAGTGACATGGTAATCAACATTAGATTCAGGATGTCTTGGCAGGAGTAGTGACATGGTAATCAACATTAGATTCAGGATGTCTTGGCAGGAGTAGTGACATGGTAATCAACATTAGATTCAGGATGTCTTGGCAGGAGAGATGACAACATAATCAACATTAGATTCAGGATGTCTTGGCAGGCGAGATGACAACATAATCAACATTAGATTCAGGATGTCTTGGCAGGAGTAGTGACATGGTAATCACCATTAGATTCAGGATGTCTTGGCAGGAGTAGTGACATGGTAATCAACATTAGATTCAGGATGTCTTGGCAGGAGTAGTGACATGGTAATCAACATTAGATTCAGGATGTCTTGGCAGGAGTAGTGACAACATAATCACCATTAGATTCAGGATGTCTTGGCAGGAGTAGTGACATGGTAATCAACATTAGATTCAGGTTGTCTTGGCAGGAGTAGTGACATGGTAATCAACATTATATTCAGGATGTCTTGGCAGGAGAGATGACAACATAATCAACATTAGATTCAGGATGTCTTGGCAGGAGTAGTGACATGGTAATCAACATTAGATTCAGGATGTCTTGGCAGGAGAGATGACATGGTAATCAACATTATATTCAGGTTGTCTTGACAGGAGAGATGACATGGTAATCAACATTAGATTCAGGTTGTCTTGGCAGGAGAGATGACATAGTAATCAACATTATATTCAGGTTGTCTTGGCAGGAGAGATGACATGGTAATCACCATTAGATTCAGGTTGTCTTGGCAGGAGTAGTGACATGGTAATCACCATTATATGCAGGATGTCTTGGCATGAGTAGTGACATGGTAATCACCATTAGATTCAGGATGTCTTGGCAGGAGTAGTGACATGGTAATCAACATTATATTCAGGTTGTCTTGGCAGGAGAGATGACATGGTAATCAACATTAGATTCAGGTTGTCTTGGCAGGAGAGATGACAACATAATCAACATTATATTCAGGATGTCTTGGCAGGAGTAGTGACATGGTAATCAACATTAGATTCAGGATGTCTTGGCAGGAGTAGTGACAACATAATCAACATTAGATTCAGGATGTCTTGGCAGGAGTAGTGACATGGTAATCAACATTAGATTCAGGATGTCTTGGCAGGAGTAGTGACATGGTAATCAACATTAGATTCAGGATGTCTTGGCAGGAGTAGTGACATGGTAATCAACATTAGATTCAGGATGTCTTGGCAGGAGAGATGACAACATAATCACCATTAGATTCAGGATGTCTTGGCAGGAGTAGTGACATGGTAATCAACATTAGATTCAGGATGTCTTGGCAGGAGTAGTGACAACATAATCACCATTAGATTCAGGATGTCTTGGCAGGAGAGATGACAACATAATCAACATTAGATTCAGGTTGTCTTGGCAGGAGAGATGACAACATAATCACCATTAGATTCAGGATGTCTTGGCAGGAGTAGTGACAACATAATCACCATTATATTCAGGATGTCTTGGCAGGAGTAGTGACATGGTAATCAACATTAGATTCAGGTTGTCTTGGCAGGAGAGATGACAACATAATCACCATTAGATTCAGGATGTCTTGGCAGGAGTATTGACATGGTAATCACCATTAGATTCAGGATGTCTTGGCAGGAGTAGTGACATGGTAATCAACATTAGATTCAGGATGTCTTGGCAGGAGTATTGACATGGTAATCACCATTAGATTCAGGATGTCTTGGCAGGAGTAGTGACATGGTAATCAACATTAGATTCAGGATGTCTTGGCAGGAGTATTGACATGGTAATCACCATTAGATTCAGGATGTCTTGGCAGGAGTAGTGACATGGTAATCAACATTAGATTCAGGATGTCTTGGCAGGAGTAGTGACATGGTAATCAACATTAGATTCAGGATGTCTTGGCAGGAGTAGTGACATGGTAATCACCATTAGATTCAGGATGTCTTGGCAGGAGTAGTGACATGGTAATCAACATTAGATTCAGGATGTCTTGGCAGGAGTAGTGACATGGTAATCAACATTAGATTCAGGATGTCTTGGCAGGAGTAGTGACATGGTAATCAACATTAGATTCAAGTCACATTGATAAACTGCCCATTATGTCTTTGTTTACCATCCATCTCAGGTCAAGATGTATCATGGGTAATATTTTAAATTGTGGGTCATTTGATTATGTATCCCCAGGCAGCTGGGACCATATAATGATGTCATCATGTTGATGTCAACAAGAGCTTTAGCACCTGGGTGTGTGTGTGTGTGTGTGTGTGTGTGTGTCTGTGTGTGTGGGTGTGTGTGTGTGTGTGTGTGTGTGTGTGTGTGTGTCTGTGTGTGTGTGTCTGTGTGTGTGTGTGTGTGTGTGTGTGTGTGTGTGTCTGTGTGTGTGTGTGTGTGTGTCTGTGTGTGTGTGTGTGTGGGTGTGTGTGTGTGTGTGTGTGTCTGTGTGTGTGTGTGTGTGTGTGTGTGTGTGTGTGTGTGTGTGTGTGTGTGTGTGTGTGTGTGTGTGTCTGTGTGTGTGTGTGTGTGTGTGTGTGTGTGTGTGTGTGTGTGTGTGTGTGTGTGTGTCTGTGTGTGTGTGTGTGTGTGTGTTATGCATTTCATACAGATTTGATATTCCTAAATAATACATTTGCAGGGAAGACGATTATCTCAGTGACACTGCAAACAAAGGATTATTCCATTGTAAACATTCTGTAGTCTTTGGTAAATATTATATTAAAAATGCATTCCTTGGCAACTACAGACCTACCTGTCACTTCCCAAATGACATCCTATTTGCTATAATGTGTACTACTTTTGACCAGAGCCGTAAGGGAGACTGGTCAATAGTGCTTTTTAAAGGGAATAGGGCACCATTTGAGACTTAAAGAGATTCCTATTGCCCCTTTCCTCTCATGGTGTATAAACAGTGGCATCTGTCTTTCCTGTGCTAATGGTTCCTGCCCGGAGAGAGATTGGTCATTATCGGTCGGTAACATTGACCGGCTCCCGGAGACCGTCAGTTACGCGTGGAAGGTTTTTGGCTAATCATTGATAGATCTGCTGTTGCTAACCGGGGTCCCGGGGGAAGAGGAGGGGAAAGGTGCTGGAGTTGTCGCATCCAGTTGCGTTTATAGACTAGCTAGTAACCGGCTGTTGGCGCTTCAGAGAACACAACAAGTAGGGACAATATGCCTACTGAAGTAGCCTAGCTACTGGTTTTATAGATTATATAGGATATCGATTTGTATAATTAAGTCTATAATGGTTTATATCACGGTAAATTACCTCACTCAACTTAACGCAGTCGGCGCGATGCAACTCCCTCGTTTCATGACGTTTGTTCTGGTCATTTCTTGTGAGTTGTACCGGGCAGTCGCGGGTCCGGGCGCTGGGTTGAAGACGTGGGAGAGGTTTAGTAAATTGGACTACCCCGGGGACAAAGCTTTCCTCTACGACACCTTTCCTGACAACTTCATGTGGGCGGTTGGAACGGCAGCTTACCAGGTAGAGGGTGCGTTTGAGAAAGACGGGAAGGGCCTGTCCATTTGGGACACTTTTACGCGCGGCGGGAACCGGATAGCTACCGGGGACGTTGGCAGCGACAGCTACCATAACACCCAAAGCGACGTCCGGGCGCTCAAACAGCTCGGGGTCAGTCACTACCGCTTCTCGCTCTCGTGGTCGCGGATATTTCCAAACGGCAGCCGCGGTAGCTACAACGAGATCGGAACCAACTACTACCGGACGCTAATACGGAAGCTGAAGGAGATCAACGTGCAGCCGGTGATCACGCTCTATCACTGGGACTTACCTGACAACCTGCAGAGAACGTTCGGCGGGTGGAGCGACCCAGCGCTCGTGGAGCTTTTCCGTGATTATGCAGATTTCTGTTTCCAAACATTCGGTGACGATGTGAAGTATTGGATCACGATAGACAACCCGTTCCTGGTGGCGTGGAACGGGTACGGTACTGGGAAGGTGGCTCCGGGAATCAAGAATGACCCGGACCTGCCGTTTAGAGTGGGACACAACCTCCTCAAGGTGAGAGAGTGAGAGCACTAAATCACAGGTCCCCTTCCAAAATAGCACACTATTCCCTATATAGTGCAATGCTTTTTTGACCAGGTACAAAATAGTGCACTATGAAGGGAATGTGGATGTCATTTAGTACAGACGGCACCTGTTCAACTCTGCGTCAGAGTTTATTCACTGGAATGTCACTGTCGTCAATAGAGGACCATTATTTTTGTCTTGATATTCTCCATGATTTAAAATGCATCCTGTGCTTGAATTGTGTTCTAAATGGTCAAATACATTCAATTAAATAATGGAAAAGCAGAATAATCCCATTTGAAATATATATATATATTTTTTACATTCAAAACAATTTATCTCCATCCCTCTGTCTCTTTCTCTTCCCTCCTCCCCTCCCCTCCTCTCCTCTCCTCTCCCCTCCTCTCCTCTCCTCTCCTCTCCTCTCCTCTCCTCTCCTCTCCTCTCCTCTCCTCTCCTCTCCCTCCTCCTCTCCCTCCCCTCCCCTCCTCCTCTCCTCTCCTCCCCTCCCCTCCCCTCCTCCCCTCCCCTCCCCTCCTCCCCTCCCCTCCCCTCCCCTCCTCCCCCCCCTCCCTCCCCTCCTCTCCTCTCCTCTCCTCTCCTCCCCTCCTCCCCCCAGGCTCATGCTGCAGCGTGGCACCTCTACGACCGCCACTACCGGCCCCAGCAGCAGGGGAAAGTTTCAATGGCGCTTGCCTCCCATTGGATCAAGCCCAGCAGGACACGGCGTGAGAGCCTGCAGGCGTGTCAGTGGTCCTTGGACTTTGTGTTGGGCTGGTTCGCCAGACCCCTCTTCATTGATGGAGATTACCCCCCTAGCATGAAGCACAACCTGTCCCACCGCCTGCCCTCGTTCACACAGGCACGTAGCCCGGGGTTAGCCTAGACCCAGGGCAGCGGTTCTCAACCTGAGTACTAGTATAGAGACCAGCCCCACTCTACCTGCCCTCGTTCACACAGGCACGTAGCCCGGGGTTAGCCTAGACCCAGGGCAGCGGTTCTCAACCTGAGTACTAGTATAGAGACTAGCCCCACTCTACCTGCCCTCGTTCACACAGGCACGTAGCCTGGGGTTAGCCTAGACCCAGGGCAGCGGTTCTCAACCTGAGTACTAGTATAGAGACTAGCCCCACTCTACCTGCCCTCGTTCACACAGGCACGTAGCCTGGGGTTAGCCTAGACCCAGGGCAGCGGTTCTCAACCTGAGTACTAGTATAGAGACTAGCCCCACTCTACCTGCCCTCGTTCACACAGGCACGTAGCCCGGGGTTAGCCTAGACCCAGGGCAGCGGTTCTCAACCTGAGTACTAGTATAGAGACTAGCCCCACTCTACCTGCCCTCGTTCACACAGGCACGTAGCCCGGGGTTAGCCTAGACCCAGGGCAGCGGTTCTCAACCTGAGTACTAGTATAGAGACTAGCCCCACTCTACCTGCCCTCCTTCACACAGGCACGTAGAATAGAATAGGCCCTTCCTCTCTGTCCCAAATGGCACGCTATTCCCTCTAAAGTGCACTTCTTTTGATCAGGACCCTGTTCCCTTTAGAAAGTTATATTGTTATTCTATTTTGCAACAGATTGAAAGTTATTCTCCTCTCATCCCTTCTCCTCTCCTCTCCTCCCCTTTCATCCCTCCCCTCTCATCCCTTCTCCTCTCCTCCCCTTTCATCCCCTCTCCTCTCCTCTCCTCTCCTCTCCTCTCCTCTCCTCTCCTCCCCTCTCCTCTCATCCCTTATCCTCCCCTCTCCTCTCCTTCTCTCATCCCTTCTCCTCCCCTCTCCTCTCATCCCCTCTCTTCTCCTCTCATCTCATTCCCTCTCCTCTCATCCCTTCTCCTCCCCTCTCTTCTCCTCATCTCATTCCCTTTCCTCTCATCTCATCCCCTCTCCTCTCATCCCCTCTCCCTCCTCCCCTCTGATCCCCTCTCCTCTCATTCCCTCTCCTCTCATCCCCTCTCCTCTCATGCCCTCTCCTCAAATCTCATCTCCTATCATCCTCTCTCCTCTCACCCCCTCTCCTCTCCTCCCCTTTCATCCCCTCTCCTCCACTCCCATCTCCTCCCATCTCCTCTCCTCTCATCCCTTCTCCTCCCATCTCTTCCCATCTCCTCTCCTCGCATCTCTTCTCCTCTCATCTCCTCCCCTCTCCTTTCCTCTATCCAGGCAGAGAGGGATGAGGTGAGGGGGACCGCTGACTTCTTTGCTCTGTCCCATGGGCCTTCTCTGAGCTACCAGCTGATTGACGTCAGTCTCAAATTTGGCCAGATTGAAGTTCTGGACCTGAGGATGCTGCTATACTGGATCAGAGAAGAGTACGACAACCCACCCATCTACATAGTAGAGAGTGGCTGGTAGGTTACTGTTGTGTTATGGAAATATACCACAACTCAGACTGTGATATGGATGAGATGCAGCTATGTTATGATATGAACTATAGTCTATGTTATGATATGTTATGAACTGTAGTCTATGTTATGTCATGATATGAACTGTAGTCTATGTTATGTCATGTTATGATATGAACTGTAGTCTATGTTATGCCATGTTATGATATGTTATGAACTGTAGTCTATGTTATGTCATGATATGAACTGTAGTCTATGTTATGTCATGTTACGATATGTTAGGAACTGTAGTCCATGTTATGTCATGATATGAACTGTAGTCTATGTTATGTCATGTTATGAACTGTAGTCTATGTTATGTCACATTATGATATGAACTGTAGTCTATGTTATGAACTGTAGTCTATGTCATGTTATATGTTATGAACTGTAGTCTATGTCATGTTATGAACTGTAGTCTGTTATGTCATGTTATATGTTATGAACAGTAGTCTATGTTATGTCATGTTATGATATGTTATGAACTGTAGTCTATGTTATGTCATGTTATGATATGAACTGTAGTCTATATTATGTCATGTTATGAACCTTAGTGAACTGTAGTCTATGTTATATGTTATGAACTGTAGTCTATGTTATGCCATGTTATATGTTATGAACTGTAGTCTATGTTATGAACTGTAGTCTATGTTATGCCATGTTATATGTTATGAACTGTAGTCTATGTTATGAACTTTAGTCTATGTTATCAACTGTAGTCTATGTTATGCCATGTTATATGTTATGAACTGTAGTCTATGTCATGTTATGAACTGTAGTCTATGTCATGTTATGAACTGTAGTCTATGTTATGAACTGTGGTCTATGTTATGAACTGTAGTCTGTCATGTTATGAACTGTAGTCTATGTTATGAACTGTAGTCTATGTTATGTCATGTTATGATATGAACTGTAGTCTATGTTATGAACTGTAGTCTATGTTATGAACTGTAGTCTATGTTATGTCATGTTATGATATGAACTGTAGTCTATGTTATGTCATGTTATGTTATGAACTGTAGTCCATGTTATGTCATGATATGAACTGTAGTCTATGTTATGTCACATTATGATATGAACTGTAGTCTATGTTATGATATGTTATGAACTGTAGTCTATGTCATGTTATATGTTATGAACTGTAGTCTATGTCATGTTATGAACTGTAGTGAACTGTGGTCTATGTCATGTTATATGTTATGAACTGTAGTCTATGTCATGTTATGAACTGTAGTGAACTGTAGTCTGTTATGTCATGTTATATGTTATAAACTGTAGTCTATGTTATGTCATGTTATATGTTATGAACTGTAGTCTATGTTATGTCATGTTATGATATGTTATGAACTGTTCGTCTATGTTATGTCATGTTATGATATGAACTGTAGTCTATATTATGTCATGTTATGAACCTTAGTGAACTGTAGTCTATGTTATATGTTATGAACTGTAGTCTATGTTATGAACTGTGGTCTATGTTATGAAATGTAGTCTATGTTATGAACTGTAGTCTATGTTATGCCATGTTATATGTTATGAACTGTAGTCTATGTCATGTTATGAACTGTAGTCTATGTTATCATTTACATTTAACATTTAAGTCATTTAGCAGACGCTCTTATCCAGAGCGACTTACAAATTGGTGCATTCACCTTATGACCTCCAGTGGAACAGTAGTGCATCTAAATCTTTTCAGGGGGAGGGGGGGTGAGAGGGATTACTTTATCCTATCCTAGGTATTCCTTAAAGAGGTGGGGTTTCAGGTGTCTCCGGAAGGTGGTGATTGACTCCGCTGTCCTGGCGTCGTGAGGGAGTTTGTTCCACCATTGGGGGGCCAGAGCAGCGAACAGTTTTGACTGGGCTGAGCGGGAACTGTACTTCCTCAGTGGTAGGGAGGCGAGCAGGCCAGAGGTGGATGAACGCAGTGCCCTTGTTTGGGTGTAGGGCCTGATCAGAGCCTGGAGGTACTGAGGTGCCGTTCCCCTCACAGCTCCGTAGGCAAGCACCATGGTCTTGTAGCGGATGCGAGCTTCAACTGGAAGCCAGTGGAGGGAGCGGAGGAGCGGGGTGACGTGAGAGAACTTGGGAAGGTTGAACACCAGACGGGCTGCGGCGTTCTGGATGAGTTGTAGGGGTTTAATGGCACAGGCAGGGAGCCCAGCCAACAGCGAGTTGCAGTAATCCAGACGGGAGATGACAAGTGCCTGGATTAGGACCTGCGCCGCTTCCTGTGTGAGGCAGGGTCGTACTCTGCGGATGTTGTAGAGCATGAACCTACAGGAACGGGCCACCGCCTTGATGTTAGTTGAGAACGACAGGGTGTTGTCCAGGATCACGCCAAGGTTCTTAGCGCTCTGGGAGGAGGACACAATGGAGTTGTCAACCGTGATGGCGAGATCATGGAACGGGCAGTCCTTCCCCGGGAGGAAGAGCAGCTCCGTCTTGCCGAGGTTCAGCTTGAGGTGGTGATCCGTCATCCACACGGATATGTCTGCCAGACATGCAGAGATGCGATTCGCCACCTGGTCATCAGAAGGGGAAAGGAGAAGATTAATTGTGTGTCGTCTGTATAGCAATGATAGGAGAGACCATGTGAGGTTATGACAGAGCCAAGTGACTTGGTGTATAGCGAGAATAGGAGAGGGCCTAGAACAGAGCCCTGGGGGACACCAGTGGTGAGAGCACGTGGTGTGGAGACGGATTCTCGCCACGCCACCTGGTAGGAGCGACCTGTCAGGTAGGACGCAATCCAAGCGTGGGCCGCGCCGGAGATGCCCAACTCGGAGAGGGTGGAGAGGAGGATCTGATGGTTCACAGTATCGAAGGCAGCCGATAGGTCTAGAAGGATGAGAGCAGAGGAGAGAGAGTTAGCTTTAGCAGTGCGGAGCGCCTCCGTGATACAGAGAAGAGCAGTCTCAGTTGAATGACTAGTCTTGAAACCTGACTGATTTGGATCAAGAAGGTCATTCTGAGAGAGATAGCGGGAGAGCTGGCCAAGGACGGCACGTTCAAGAGTTTTGGAGAGAAAAGAAAGAAGGGATACTGGTCTGTAGTTGTTGACATCGGAGGGATCGAGTGTAGGTTTTTTCAGAAGGGGTGCAACTCTCGCTCTCTTGAAGACGGAAGGGACGTAGCCAGCGGTCAGGGATGAGTTGATGAGCGAGGTGAGGTAAGGGAGGAGGTCTCCGGAAATGGTCTGGAGAAGAGAGGAGGGGATAGGGTCAAGCGGGCAGGTTGTAGGGCGGCCGGCCGTCACAAGACGCGAGATTTCATCTGGGGAGAGAGGGGAGAAAGAGGTCAGAGCACAGGGTAGGGCAGTGTGAGCAGAACCAGCGGTGTCGTTTGACTTAGCAAACGAGGATCGGATGTCGTCGACCTTCTTTTCAAAATGGTTGACGAAGTCATCTGCAGAGAGGGAGGAGGGGGAGGGGGAGGAGGATTCAGGAGGGAGGAGAAGGTTGCAAAGAGCTTCCTAGGGTTAGAGGCAGATGCTTGGAATTTAGAGTGGTAGAAAGTGGCTTTAGCAGCAGAGAGAGAAGAGGAAAATGTAGAGAGGAGGGAGTGAAAGGATGTCAGGTCCGCAGGGAGGCGAGTTTTCCTCCATTTCCGCTCGGCTGCCCGGAGCCCTGTTCTGTGAGCTCGCAATGAGTCGTCGAGCCACGGAGCGGGAGGGGAGGACCGAGCCGGCCTGGAGGATAGGGGACATAGAGAGTCAAAGGATGCAGAAAGGGAGGAGAGGAGGGTTGAGGAGGCAGAATCAGGAGATAGGTTGGAGAAGGTTTGAGCAGAGGGAAGAGATGATAGGATGGAAGAGGAGAGAGTAGCGGGGGAGAGAGAGCGAAGGTTGGGACGGCGCGATACCATCCGAGTAGGGGCAGTGTGGGAAGTGTTGGATGAGAGCGAGAGGGAAAAGGATACAAGGTAGTGGTCGGAGACTTGGAGGGGAGTTGCAACGAGGTTAGTGGAAGAACAGCATCTAGTAAAGATGAGGTCGAGCGTATTTCCTGCCTTGTGAGTAGGGGGAAGGTGAGAGGGTGAGGTCAAAAGAGGAGAGGAGTGGAAAGAAGGAGGCAGAGAGGAATGAGTCAAAGGTAGGCGTGGGGAGGTTAAAGTCGCCCAGAACTGTGAGAGGTGAGCCGTCCTCAGGAAAGGAGCTTATCAAGGCATCAAGCTCATTGATGAACTCTCCGAGGGAACCTGGAGGGCGATAAATGATAAGGATGTTAAGCTTGAAAGGGCTGGTAACTGTGACAGCATGGAATTCAAAGGATGCGATAGACAGATGGGTAAGGGGAGAAAGAGAGAATGACCACTTGGGAGAGATGAGGATCCCGGTGCCACCACCCCGCTGACCAGAAGCTCTCGGGGTGTGCGAGAACACGTGGGCAGACGAAGAGAGAGCAGTAGGAGTAGCAGTGTTGTCTGTGGTGATCCATGTTTCCGTCAGTGCCAAGAAGTCGAGGGACTGGAGGGAGACATAGGCGGAGATGAACTCTGCCTTGTTGGCCGCAGATCGGCAGTTCCAGAGGCTACCGGAGACCTGGAACTCCACGTGGGTCGTGCGCGCTGGGACCACCAGATTAGGGTGGCCGCGGCCACGCGGTGTGGAGCGTTTGTATGGTCTGTGCAGAGAGGAGAGAACAGGGATAGACAGACACATAGTTGACAGGCTACACAAGAGGCTACGCTAATGCAAAGGAGATTGGAATGACAAGTGGACTACACGTCACGAGTGTTCAGAGAGTTAAGCTTACGTAGCAAGAATCTTATTGACTAAAATGATTAAAATGATACAGTACTGCTGAAGTAGGCTAGCTGGCAGAGGCTGCGTTGTTGACTAAGTAGGCTAGTTGGCATTGGCTGCGTTGTTGACACTACACTAATCAAGTCGTTCCGTTGAGTGTAATAGTTTCTACTATATGTTATGAACTGTAGTCTATGTTATATGTTATGAACTGTAGTCTATGTCATGTTATGAACTGTAGTCTATGTTATGAACTGTAGTCTATGTTATGAACTGTAGTCTATGTTATGAACTGTAGTCTGTCATGTTATGAACTGTAGTCTATGTTATGAACTGTAGTCTATGTTATGACATGTTATATGTTATGAACTGTAGTCTATGTCATGTTATGAACTGTAGTCTATGTCATGTTATGAACTGTAGTGAACTGTAGTCTATGTCATGTTATATGTTATGAACTGTAGTCTATGTCATGTTATGAACTGTAGTGAACTGTAGTCTGTTATGTCATGTTATATGTTATAAACTGTAGTCTATGTTATGTCATGTTATGATATGTTATGAACTGTAGTCTATGTTATGTCATGTTATGATATGTTATGAACTGTAGTCTATGTTATGTCATGTTATGATATGTTATAAACTGTAGTCTATGTTATGTCATGTTATGATATGTTATGAACTGTAGTCTATGTTATGCCATGTTATGATATGTTATAAACTGTAGTCTATGTTATGTCATGTTATGATATGTTATGAACTGTAGTCTATGTTATGTCATGTTATGATATGTTATAAACTGTAGTCTATGTTATGTCATGTTATGATATGTTATGAACTGTAGTCTATGTTATGAACTGTAGTCTATGTTATGACATGTTATATGTTATGAACTGTAGTCTATGTTATGTCATGTTATGATATGTTATGAACTGTAGTCTATGTTATGTCATGTTATGATATGTTATAAACTGTAGTCTATGTTATGTCATGTTATGATATGTTATGAACTGTAGTCTATGTTATGTCATGTTATGATATGTTATAAACTGTAGTCTATGTTATGTCATGTTATGATATGTTATGAACTGTAGTCTATGTTATGAACTGTAGTCTATGTTATGTCATGTTATGATATGTTATGAACTGTAGTCTATGTTATGTCATGTTATGATATGTTATGAACTGTAGTCTATGTTATGTCATGTTATGATATGTTATGAACTGTAGTCTATGTTATGTCATGTTATGATATGTTATGAACTGTAGTCTATGTTATGTCATGTTATGATATGTTATAAACTGTAGTCTATGTTATGTCATGTTATGATATGTTATGAACTGTAGTCTATGTTATGAACTGTAGTCTATGTTATGTCATGTTATGATATGTTATGAACTGTAGTCTATGTTATGTCATGTTATGATATGTTATGAACTGTAGTCTATGTTATGTCATGTTATGATATGTTATGAACTGTAGTCTATGTTATGAACTGTAGTCTATGTTATAAACTGTAGTCTATGTTATGTCATGTTATGATATGTTATAAACTGTAGTCTATGTTATGTCATGTTATGATATGTTATGAACTGTAGTCTATGTTATGAACTGTAGTCTATGTTATGTCATGTTATGATATGTTATGAACTGTAGTCTATGTTATGAACTGTAGTCTATGTTATGTCATGTTATGATATGTTATGAACTGTAGTCTATGTTATGAACTGTAGTCTATGTTATGTCATGTTATGATATGTTATGAACTGTAGTCTATGTTATGAACTGTAGTCTATGTTATGTCATGTTATGATATGTTATGAACTGTAGTCTATGTTATGAACTGTAGTCTATGTTATGAACTGTAGTCTATGTTATGTCATGTTATGATATGTTATGAACTGTAGTCTATGTTATGAACTGTAGTCTATGTTATGACATGTTATGATATGTTATGAACTGTAGTCTATGTTATGTCATGTTATGATATGTTATGAACTGTAGTCTATGTTATGTCATGTTATGATATGTTATGAACTGTAGTCTATGTTATGACATGTTATGATATGTTATGAACTGTAGTCTATGTTATGTCATGTTATGATATGTTATGAACTGTAGTCTATGTTATGTCATGTTATGATATGTTATGAACTGTAGTCTATGTTATGTCATGTTATGATATGTTATGAACTGTAGTCTATGTTATGAACTGTAGTCTATGTTATGTCATGTTATGAACTGTAGTCTATGTTATGAACTGTAGTCTATGTTATGAACTGTAGTCTATGTTATGCCATGTTATGAACTGTGCTAATAACTGTTACTACTACATAATAACACAGGGTTGTCCAGGGAGATATCAAGACAGAGGACATAAAGCTCCCCAGCTTGTAATCCTATGAGACGGAAATGAGTTACCTCTGGTTTATGAGACTAATACCAGTTTAGGATATTTTATTAGGTTTATTAGGTTTTGGTTCTATAAGGTAATATCAGTCAGTTAACGTGACCTTTAAAAATTATGAAGCCTTTGTGTGCTTTAAGTGCTTGTTTTGGAAAGTATTCAGACCCCTTGACTTTTTCCACATTTAACACATTTTTCATCCATTCTGAAATGGATGAAAATAAAAATGACAAATCCTCATCAATCTACATACAATTCAACATAATGACAGAGTGAAAACAGGTTTTTAGATTATTTTTTGGCAAATGTAATTCAAATAAAAAACCGAAATACCTTATTTTATGTAAGTACTCAGACCCTTTGCTATGAGACTCACGGCACAAGGCGAGAACCAGATGCAGACACAGGAAACAGATGGTTGGAGTCCTACAATGTTTATTAATCCAAAAGGAGTAGGCAAAGAGAATGGTCGTGTTGACAGGCAAAAAGGTCAAAACCAGATCAGAGTCCAGGAGGTACAGAGTGGCAGACAGGCTCGTGGTCAAGGCAACACCGGGAAGACTAGCAAAAAGTCATAGAAAAGGAGTACGGGGAAAAACACGCTGGTTGACTTGACTGAACATACAAGACGAACTGGCACACAGACAGGAAACAGGGATAAATACACTGGCACACAGACAGGAAACACAGGGATAAATACACTGGTACAGAGAGACAGGAAACACAGGGATAAATACACTGGTACAGAGAGACAGGAAACACAGGGATAAATACACTGGTACAGAGAGACAGGAAACACAGGGATAAATACACTGGTACAGAGAGACAGTAAACACAGGGATAAATACACTGGTACAGAGAGACAGGAAACACAGGGATAAATACACTGGTACAGAGAGACAGTAAACACAGGGATAAATACACTGGTACAGAGAGACAGGAAACACAGGGATAAATACACTGGAACAGAGAGACAGGAAACACAGGGATAAATACACTGGTACAGAGAGACAGGAAACACATTACTATTATTTACAATGACAGCCTCCCGGGGAACAGTGGGTTCCCTGCCTTGTTCAGGGGCAGAACGACAGATTTGTACCTTGTCAGCTCTGGGATTCGATCTTGCAACCTTTCAGTTACTAGTCCAAAGCTCTAACCACTACCTGCCGCCGAAAGAGCTCAGGACCTCAGACTGGGGCGAAGGTTCACTTTCCAACAAGACAACGACCCTAAGCACACAGCCAAGATAACGCAGGAGTTGCTTCGGGACAAGTCTCTGAATGTCCTTGAGTGGCCCAGCCAGAGCCCGGACTTGAACCCGATCTAACATCTCTGGAGAGACCTTAAAATAGCTGTGCAGAGACTCCTGCGTCCAACCTGACAGAGCTTGAGAGGATCTGCAGAGAAGAATGTGAGAAACTGCCCAAAGACAGGTGTGCCAAGCTTGTAGCTTCATACCCAAGAAGACTGGAGGCTGTAATCGCTGCCATCTGAATATTTATGTAAATGTGATATTTCAGATTTTTTTATATATATTTATCTGTATCTGCAAACATTTCCAAAAACCTGTTTTTGCTTTATGGCGTATTGTGATGTCATCATGGGGTATTGTGATGTCATCATGGGGTATTGTGATGTCATTATGGGGTATTGTGATGTCATTATGGTGTATTGTGATGTCATTATGGCGTATTGTGATGTCATTATGGCGTATTGTGATGTCATTATGGCGTATTGTGATGTCATTATGGCGTATTGTGATGTCATTATGGGGTATTGTGATGTCATTATGGCGTATTGTGATGTCATTATGGGGTATTGTGATGTCATCATGGGGTATTGTGATGTCATTATGGGGTATTGCGGTGTCATTATGGGGTATTGTGATGTCATTATGGGGTATTGTGATGTCATTATGGGGTATTGTGATGTCATTATGGCGTATTGTGATGTCATTATGGGGTATTGTGATGTCATTATGGCGTATTGTGATGTCATTATGGGGTATTGTGATGTCATTATGGGGTATTGTGATGTCATTATGGCGTATTGTGATGTCATTATGGGGTATTGTGATGTCATCATGGGGTATTGTGATGTCATTATGGGGTATTGTGATGTCATTATGGGGTATTGTGATGTCATTATGGCGTATTGTGATGTCATTATGGGGTATTGTGATGTCATTATGGCGTATTGTGATGTCATTATGGGGTATTGTGATGTCATTATGGCGTATTGTGGTGTCATTATGGGGTATTGTGATGTCATTATGGGGTATTGTGATGTCATTATGGGGTATTGTGATGTCATTATGGCGTATTGTGGTGTCATTATGGGGTATTGCGGTGTCATTATGGGGTATTGTGGTGTCATTATGGGGTATTGTGGTGTCATTATGGGGTATTGTGATGTCATTATGGGGTATTGT
The DNA here is from genome assembly GCF_034236695.1 of Oncorhynchus nerka. Lineage (NCBI taxonomy): Eukaryota > Metazoa > Chordata > Actinopteri > Salmoniformes > Salmonidae > Oncorhynchus > Oncorhynchus nerka. The sequence goes on along the minus strand of NC_088405.1, from coordinate 97,863,097 downwards.
GATGTCATTATGGCGTATTGTGGTGTCATTATGGGGTATTATGTGTCATTATGGGGTATTGTGGTGTCATTATGGGGTATTGTGGTGTCATTATGGGGTATTGTGATGTCATTATGGGGTATTGTGGTGTCATTATGGGGTATTGTGATGTCATTATGGGGTATTGAACTGTGTCATTATGGGGTATTGTGGTGTCATTATGGGGTATTGTGATGTCATTATGGGGTATTGTGGTGTCATTATGGGGTATTGTGATGTCATTATGGGGTATTGTGGTGTCATTATGGGGTATTGTGATGTCATTATGGGGTATTGTGATGTCATTATGGGGTATTGTGGTGTCATTATGGGGTATTGTGATGTCATTATGGGGTATTGTGATGTCATTATGGGGTATTGCGATGTCATTATGGGGTATTGTGATGTCATTATGGGGTATTGCGGTGTCATTATGGGGTATTGTGGTGTCATTATGGGGTATTGCGGTGTCATTATGGGGTGTTGTGATGTCATTATTGGGTATTGTGATGTCATTATAGGGTACTGTGATGTCATTATGGGGTATTGTGTGTATATTGATGAGGGGAACATTTAAAAAAAAAAATACATTTTAGAATAAGGCTTTAACCCTAACAAAATATGGAAAAAGTCAAGGGGTCTGAATACTTTCTGAAAAAGTGACGTTAGCTGATGGATATTATAAGATATCCTTAGTCTGTGTTGATCACAAACCTTATTTTCAGCGTTTATCCAAAACCCCTCCAAAAACCGCATTCATTTCGCCATAGACTTTGGCCAACAAGCCACGGCAGAGTTAATGCCTACAGAAAGATGATTAGTCTGTCTTATGTTATGCTATGCTGTTATTACCCTGTTATTACCCTGTTACTACCCTGTTACTATGCTGTTATGAACTGTAGTCTGTTATAATCTGTAGTCTGTTATAATCTGTAGTCTATGTTATAAACAGTAGTCTATGTTATAAACAGTAGTCTATGTTATAAACAGTAGTCTATGTTATAAACAGTAGTCTATGTTATAAACTGTAGTCTATGTTATAAACTGTAGTCTGTTATGAACAGTAGTCTATGTTATAAACTGTAGTCTGTTATAATCTGTAGTCTGTGTTATGAACTGTAGTCTATGTTATGAACCGTAGTCTATGTTGAACTGTAAAAGCTGTAATTCCTACATATAAGGTTTGTCCAGGGAGACATCAAGACAGAGGACTCTAAGAACATGTATTACCTCAAGAGGTTCATTATGGAGACACTGAAATGTGAGTAGCATTGGCTAATAACGCACACACTGTGCGGTTTCGATCATGAACTCTGCGTTCAGTCTTTATCGTGCACTACTTTAGACCAGGGTCCACTCCCCTCTCCTTCTCTGCCTCTCTATATCCACTGTTGATGATACAGTTACTAGAGGAGAGAGACCAAGTTGAGACGCTGGACCAGGTGGATAAGGTATGATTCAAGGCAGTTTATTTAAAGGTAAAAATGTCTGACAAAGCGTGCGCACGGACCTTATCATTTGGCTCAGAAGGAGTCAGCTGAAAAGGATCCCTAAACAGAGTGTGCAATGGATTTTGTACATAGAATGACGTAGGTTGATTCTTGTAGTTCTGTCTTCTGACTGGTTGGTGAAGGTTGGAGGCAGGTCCTGTCCGACCCTGTGCCGGAGCCTCATTGGTGCTTCTTGAAGTCGTCTGATCCTGGCTCCTGCTCAGTTGACTTGAGTGTGGGGTGTATGTGCGTTGAGATGTATGTGTGTCTGTGTGTGTCCAGGAGTTGAGATAAGGGGAACTGGAACTGACAGTGGCGCAAGAAGGGGTTTGTGTGTCCAGGGATGTCAGTTGAAATGGGTGTGGGGTGTGTGTGCGTTCGTGCGCTAAAATGTATGTGCGTGTCAATGTGTGTGTCAAGAAGTCATGAGATAGGGGGAGATAGGGGGACTGACAGTTGGCGCTTCAGGCTAGGGAGTTTCCCTGCTTTGACAGGGACGCATGTGATAGCTTCAGTCAGACAGATGAGTTTGGTGTTCTACAGTTGCTTATGCGGTTAGCATCTGCTGAGGACAGAATGTGTTTGTGTGTTAATGCAGAAGTATGTTTTGAGCAATAGCCCCCTAAGTCTTAGTCATGGGGTGTGTTTCAATTATAGGGTTGCAGGCAAAGTCTGCTAGGCTATGAATGATTAATATATTAGGGATATACTACACCACCCATCCCTGTCCTCCTCCCCCACCCCCTCTCTCTGAACCCAAACATTTAACTCCAAAATAACCCCGTTTCTAGATCAGTGGTTCTCATATATATCCTCGGTGACCCCCCCCCCCCCCCCAGACGTTTCACAATTTAGCCCTGAACTAGGTGATCACCTGATCACCCGACCTTGAATACCTGACGAGGTTGAATCAGGCGTGCTAGAATACCTGACGAGGTTGAATCAGGCGTGCTAGAATACCTGACGAGGTTGAATCAGGCGTGCTAGAATACCTGACGAGGTTGAATCAGGCGTGCTAGAATACCTGACGAGGTTGAATCAGGCGTGCTAGAATACCTGACGAGGTTGAATCAGGCGTGCTAGAATACCTGACGAGGTTGAATCAGGCGTGCTAGAATACCTGACGAGGTTGAATCAGGCGTGCTGGCTCCGGGTCCGTACCCAGACGGCATCTCGGTGTTGAATCTTGATCATAGTGTTGAGAATAGAGACGTTTACTCCTACTCTGATGGTAAAAAAAAATATATATATATAAAGAAGCTACGCAAGAAACCTCTTCAGTTATAAAAGCAGCACCTAAATGGACAGACATTTCGAAGAGACGAGAAGAAGACCTCACGAGCCGTCCTAAGCAGTTTAAGAGTTATCAGCAGCTTGTCTTGATAATATAAAAATGCAGCGAGTCGGTGGTTCCCGCGCCGTAGACAGGCGATTGATTTAATATGATCAACCCATAAATCATCTAGACCGACATGCAACAGTAGCTCTTGTCATTTTGACCCATCCCTGCTAGTGACGACCATATACACACACACACACACTACCGGTCAAAACGTTTTAGAACGTCTACTCATTCAACGGCATTTCTTCATTCTTTATTTTTTTTTACTATTTTCTACATTGTAGAATAATAGTGAAGACATCAAAACTATGAAATATCTATATTCCCAGTCAAGTGAAATCAATAGATTAGAGCCTAGTGAATGTATTTCAAATGTACTGATTCCCTTGTATGAATTGTAAACTCAGTAAAATCTTTGAAATTGTTGCATATTGCGTTTAATATTTTTTGTTCAGTATAACTAGCATCTCATTCCATACGGTTTATGCGACGATATTTTCTGAACTTGAACTTGTCGCCGTAGCGATCAAGTACGATGGGGTGAATGTGATTGGCTACACCCACTGGTCCCTGCTGGATGGGTTTGAATGGCACAGAGAGTATGATATACGCAGAGGCCTCTACTACGTCGACTTCAACACACACAACCTCAAGAGGAGGCCCAAGACCTCCGCCAACTTCTACAAGTCAGTTTTGGTTTCATTCGTTTTTTGGGGGGGATTGATTGGTTAGATGATACAATTAATAATGATGTTAATAGTGCTGATGATGGTGATGATGATGTGACGATGATGATGACGATGATGATGATGTTGGTGATGATGATGGTGGTGATGATGATGATGATGATGATGATGATGATGATGATGATGGTGACGATGATGACGACGATGATGATGATGTTGGTGATGATGATGGTGGTGATGATGATGACGTTGATGATGGTGACGATGATGATGATGATGGTGATGATGATGATGATGACGACGACGATGATGATGGTGATGATGATGGTGGTGATGATGACGTTGATGATGGTGACGATGATGATGATGATGATGGTGATGATGATGATGATGATGATGATGATGATGATGATGATGGTGATGATGATGATGATGGTGATGATGATGGTGGTGATGATGACGTTGATGATGGTGATGATGATGATGATGATGATGATGATGATGATGATGATGATGATGGTTACAGGAAGTTGATCCAGAAGAATGGTTTTCCCCAGCTGCCCGAGAACAGACCAGCTCAGGGAGTTTTCCCCTGTGACTTCGCCTGGGGGGTGTCCGCCAACTCTATACAGGTCTGTGTGCGTGTGTGTGTGTGTGTGTGTGTGTGTGTGTGTGTGTGTGTGTGTGTGTGTGTGTGTGTGTGTGTGCGTGCGTGCGTGCGTGCGTGCGCGTGCGTGTGTGTGTCTGTGTGTGCGTGTCTGTGCGTGTCTGTGTCTGTCTGTGTGTGTGTGTGTGTGTGGGTAGGTTTGTTGTGGGGCCAGGGTAGAACATGCAAAAGTTAGGTTGGCCAAGCACCAGTCTAAAGTCCCAAGGTGGAATGAACATGGAGGATTATAATGACAGTACTGAGGGTTAGAGTATTGTAATGAGGGTTAGAGTATTATAATGAGAGTTAGAGTATTATAATGAGGGTTAGAGTATTGTAATGAGGGTTGGAGTATTATAATGAGGGTTGGAGTATTGTAATGAGGGTTGGAGTATTATTATGAGGATTGGAGTATTATAATGAGGGTTGGGGTTATATAATGAGGGTTGGGGTATTATAATGATGGTTAGAGTATTGTAATGAGGGTTGGAGTATTATAATGATGGTTAGAGTATTGTAATGAGGGTTGGAGTATTATAATGAGGGTTGGAGTATTGTAATGAGGGTTGGAGTATTATTATGAGGATTGGAGTATTATAATGAGGGTTGGAGTATTATAATGAGGGTTAGAGTATTATAATGAGGGTTGGGGTATTTTAATGAGGGTTGGGGTATTATAATGAGGGTTGGGGTATTATAACGACGGTACTCAGGGTTGGGGTATTATAATGAGTTTTGGGGTATTTTATAATGACAGTACTGAGGGTTGGGGTATTATAATGAGGGTTGGGGTATTATAATGAGGGTTGGGGTATTATAATGAGGGTTGGGGTATTATAATGAGGGTTGGGGTATTATAATGAGGGTTGGGGTATTTTATAATGACAGTACTGAGGGTTGGGGTATTATAATGAGTTTTGGGGTATTTTATAATGACAGTAGGGTTGGGGTATTATAATGAGGGTTGGGGTATTATAATGAGGGTTGGGGTATTATAATGAGGGTTGGGGTATTATAACGACGGTACTCAGGGTTGGGGTATTATAATGAGGGTTGGGGTATTATAATGACAGTACTGAGGTTTGGGGTATTATAACGACGGTACTCAGGGTTGGGGTATTATAATGAGGGTTGGGGTATTATAATGAGGGTTTGGGGTATTATAATGAGGTTTGGAGTATTATAATGAGGGTTGGGGTATTATAATGAGGGTTGGGGTATTATAATGAGGATTGGGGTATTTTATAACGACGGTACTCAGGTTTGGGGTATTATAATGAGGGTTGGGGTATTATAATGAGGGTACTCAGGGTTGGGGTATTTTATAACGACGGTACTCAGGGTTGGGGTATTTTATAACAATGGTACTCAGGGTTGGGGTATTATAATGAGGGTTGGGGTATTTTATAACAACGGTACTCAGGGTTGGGGTATTTTATAACGACGGTACTCAGGGTTGGGGTATTATAATGAGGGTTGGGGTATTTTATAACAACGGTACTCAGGATTGGGGTATTATAATGAGGGTTGGGGTATTTTATAATGACAGTACTCAGGGTTGGGGTATTATAATGAGGGTTGGGGTATTTTATAATGACAGTACTCAGTACTCAGGGTTGGGGTATTATACTGAGTTTTGGGGTATTTTATAATGACAGTACTGAGGTTTGGGGTATTTTATAACAACGGTACTCAGGGTTGGGGTATTATAATGAGGGTTGGGGTATTTTATAATGACAGTACTCAGGTTTGGGGTATTATAATGAGGGTTGGGGTATTTTATAATGGCAGTACTGAGGTTTGGGGTATTTTATAACAACGGTACTCAGGGTTGGGGTATTATAATGAGGGTTGGGGTATTATAATGAGGGTTGGGGTATTATAATGAGGGTTGGGGTATTATAATGAGGGTTGGGGTATTATAACGAGGGTTGGGGTATTATAACGACAGTACTCAGGGTTGCATCAGTCTGTGGCGCCAGTACAGCAAACAGCAGCAGACTGCTCCAGTAAACCCGTAGCTACATATCAACCTCACTGAAACTGCCACAAGTTCAAGTTCATCCTGGAGTTAATATTTGCTCAAATATCTAGTTAAATATCTAGTTAAATATTTAGTTATAAAGGGACACATAGTTTTTTTAATGCTTGGTCATCGCATCTTTTACACATTGAACTTTCTGTTTTAGAAAAAAAAACATGTAACTGTAAAAAGTATGTTTCAAAACCTCTCTGGGATTGTAGGCGTGACCGTACGTTGCTATGGATACAAGCCTCAGCTCAATGGTTATTATCAACCTCTCTGGGATTGTAGGCGTGACCGTACGTTGCTATGGATACAAGCCTCAGCTCAATGGTTATTATCAACCCTCTCTGGGATTGTAGAGGCGTGACCGTACGTTGCTATGGATACAAGCCTCGGCTCAATGGTTATTATCAACCCTCTCTGGGATTGTGAGGCGTGACTGTACGTTGCTATGGATACAAGCCTCGGCTCAATGGTTATTATCAAACCTCTCTGGGATTGTAGAGGCGTGACCGTACGTTGCTATGGATACAAGCCTCGGCTCAATGGTTATTATCAACCCTCTCTGGGATTGTAGAGGCGTGACTGTACGTTGCTATGGATACAAGCCTCGGCTCAATGGTTATTATCAAACCTCTCTGGGATTGTAGAGGCGTGACCGTACGTTGCTATGGATACAAGCCTCGGCTCAATGGTTATTATCAACCTCTGGGATTGTGGGCGTGACCGTACGTTGCTATGGATACAAGCCTTGGCTCAATGGTTATTATCAAACCTCTCTGGGATTGTGGGCGTGACCGTACGTTGCTTTGGATACAAGCCTCAGCTCAATGGTTATTATCAAACATATATCAAACATTATATTATATTTAACACAGGTGATTTTCTACAAATTGGCCACGGTCATAAGGGGGATTTGAACCTACGACTCTGTGGTTATATTCCATCGCTGACCCCACTACCTACTAAGGTCAGCAGCATGGGTGAAAGTAGATGTCATTTCGGATCAGGACCTCCTGTGTGTAACGTTTAAAAAAATTAAAAAATTATATATTTTTTTATTTTACCCCTTTTTTCTCCCCAATTTCGTGGTATCCAATTATTGTAGTAGCTACTATCTTGTCTCATCGCTACAACTCCCATACGGGCTCGGGAGAGACGAAGGTTGAAAGTCATGCGTCCTCCGATACACAACCCAACCAAGCCGCACTGCTTCTTAACACAGCGCGCATCCAACCCGGAAGCCAGCCGCACCAATGTGTCGGAGGAAACACTGTGCACCTGGCCACCTTGGCTAGCGCACACTGCGCCCAGCCCGCCACAGGAGTCGCTGGCGCGCGATGAGACAAGGACACCCCTACCGACCAAGCCCTCCCTAACCCGGGCGACGCTAGGCCAATTGTGCGTTTCCCCCCACGGACCTCCCGGTCGCGAACCCAGGGACTCTGATGGCACAGCTGGCGCTGCAGTACTTACAATTACAAATATAAATCCATATTAAATCAATTTAAATCTCCGTGGGGTTTAGTTGTAAAAAAAATTTAAAAATTAAAATGTGTCATTTTAAACTTTTTACACTGTGTTGCCTTTTATTGTGGCATAAACACAACCGGTTTTCATCTGACTATCAAATAAATCACTTCAAAGGTCTCCCTTACGAGTCTTCGTTCGTCCACTCACAACATAATTCCCGGCTTCCAAACAAGCGAGTTGAAAATAGAAAGAAAGAGACATCTTTTAAAGTCTAAGGACATTTGGCCATCGTCGATTTGTCAGGATTTATGCGTCCGATCATGTCGGCCAATCATCTCTGCCTTTGTTCTCGTTGAACAACAGGCTATTTCTTAGCGTAGGCTCTACCACCTGTTTTCAAGTCCGTTCGATCACATGTTTTTCATGCCTCTGACATGCGGTAATGATAAATAATGGTGATTAGCCGACAGTTTTCATGACATTTCAGTATTAATTATAGTGATTGGCTCATGTTTTACCGGTAGGAAGTACCGGGACTATACTGGACCGTACCACCTTACATTCAACCCTGGTATTTATTTTACAGAGACACCATACTGGACCGTACCACCTTACATTCAACCCTGGTATTTATTTTACAGAGACACCATACTGGACCGTACCACCTTACATTCAACCCTGGTATTTATTTTACCGAGACACCATACTGGACCGTACCACCTTACATTCAACCCTGGTATTTATTTTACCGAGACACCATACTGGACCGTACCACCTTACATTCAACCCTGGTATTTATTTTACCGAGACACCATACTGGACCGTACATTCACCTTACATTCAACCCTGGTATTTATTTTACCGAGACACCATACTGGACCGTACCACCTTACATTCAACCCTGGTATTTATTTTACCGAGACACCATACTGGACCGTACCACCTTACATTCAACCCTGGTATTTATTTTACCGAGACACCATACTGGACCGTACCACCTTACATTCAATCCTGGTATTTATTTTACCGAGACACCATACTGGACCGTACCACCATACATTCAACCCTGGTATTTATTTTACTGAGACACCATACTGGACCGTACCACCATACATTCAACCCTGGTATTTATTTTACTGAGACACCATACTGGACCGTACCACCTTACATTCAACCCTGGTATTTATTTTACTGAGACACCATACTGGACCGTACCACCTTACATTCAACCCTGGTATTTATTTTACCGAGACACCATACTGGACCGTACCACCTTACATTCAATCCTGGTATTTATTTTACTGAGACACCATACTGGACCGTACCACCTTACATTCAACCCTGGTATTTATTTTACTGAGACACCATACTGGACCGTACCACCATACATTCAACCCTGGTATTTATTTTACCGAGACACCATACTGGACCGTACCACCTTACATTCAATCCTGGTATTTATTTTACCGAGACACCATACTGGACCGTACCACCATACATTCAACCCTGGTATTTATTTTACTGAGACACCATACTGGACCGTACCACCTTACATTCAATCCTGGTATTTATTTTACCGAGACACCATACTGGACCGTACCACCTTACATTCAATCCTGGTATTTATTTTACCGAGACACCATACTGGACCGTACCACCTTACATTCAACCCTGGTCAGCAGAAGAATACACATAGTTACTACTCTTAATAATAAACAGGACGAGCCACATGGACACATAGCCTTTGCTCACTATGAAAAACAACACACAATCACTACCCATTATTTGTTTGCCCCCATTGGCCTCCTCTTGCGTGCTGGTGTGTGTGACACAGAGTCACAGTTTATATTTGCTTACACAAGTGGTAGATGCCAGCTGGAAGTTACCATGGTGACAGGGTAACCTTTGCCCTTAAGAAAGAACAGATCAGGATAAACCTGACCAACCGCAGTGTGTGTGTGTTTTCTGTGTGTTTGTGTGTTTATGTGTGTATGTGTGTGTGTGTGTGTGTGTGTGTGTGTTTGTGTGTGTGTGTTTATGTGTGTGTTTGTGTTTATGTGTGTGTGTGTTTGTGTGTGTGCGTGTGTGTGTGTGTGTCTCTGTGTGTGTGTGTGTTTATATGTGTGTGTGTGTGTGTTTAAATGTGTGTGTGTGTGTGTATGTGTGTGTGTGTGTGTGTGTTTAAATGTGTGTGTGTGTGTGTGTGTGTTTAAATGTGTGTGTGTGTGTGTGTGTGTGTGTGTGTGTGTGTTTAAATGTGTGTGTGTGTGTGTCCAGGTGGAGACCACCCCCACCCAGTTTGTAGATCCCAGTGTGTACGTATGGAACATCACAGGCAACGGAGAGCTGAGGAGGTTAGAGGGGTTCCAGGCCCCGGCCTCTCCGCAGGGCACAGCACTGTGCCGACTACGCCACCATCCGCCAGCAGGTCGGAGATCTTCTCCACGTTTATGCACAAAACAAATTACAACGATATGGTGTGAAAGTAATCTCCCCCTCACCCCCACCCCCAACCCCCTCAGGTGGAGGAGATTCGTCGTGTGGGAGTCAACCACTTCCACTTCTCTCTCAACTGGTCCTCCCTGGTGCCCAGCGGCAACGTGACCCAGCCCAACACTACCTTACTAGGGTACTCTAGTCAGTCTCCTCTAGTAGTCAGTCTGTAGTCAGCCTGTAGTCAGTCTCCTCTAGTAGTCAGTCTGTAGTCAGTCTGTAGTCAGTCTCCTCTAGTAGTCAGTCTCTGTAGTCAGTCTCCTCTAGTAGTCAGTCTGTAGTCAGTCTGTAGTCATTCTCCTCTAGCAGTCAGTCTCCTCTAGTAGTCAGTCTGTAGTCAGTCTCCTCTAGCAGTCAGTCTCCTCTAATAGTCAGTCTGTAGTCAGTCTGTAGTCAGTCTCCTCTAGCAGTCAGTCTCCTCTAGTAGTCAGTCTGTAGTCAGCCTCCTCTAGTCTCCTATAGTAGTCAGTCTGTAGTCAGCATCCTCTAGTAGTCAGTCTCCTAGTAGTCAGTCTCCTAGTAGTCAGTCTCCTCTAGTAGTCAGTCTGTAGTCAGTCTCCTCTAGTAGTCAGTCTGTAGTCAGTCTGTAGTCAGTCTCCTCTAGTAGTCAGTCTGTAGTCAGTCTGTAGTCAGTCTCCTCTAGTAGTCAGTCTGTAGTCAGTCTCCGCTAGTCTCCTCTGGTAGTCAGTCTCCTCTATTCTCCTCTAGTAGTCAATCTCCTCTAGTAGTCAGTCTCCTCTAGTAGTCAGTCTCCTCTAGTCTCCTCTAGTAGTCAGCCTCCTCTAGTAGTCAGTCTCCTCTAGTAGTCAGTCTCCTCTAGACTCCTCTAGCAGTCAGTCTCCTCTAGTAGTCAGTCTCCTCTAGTAGTCAGTCTCCTCTAGTAGTCAGTCTCCTCTAGTCTCCTCTAGTAGTCAGTCTCCTCTAGTAGTCAGTCTCCTCTAGTCTCCTCTAGTAGTCAGTCTCCTCTAGTCTCCTCTAGTAGTCAGTCTCCTCTAGTCTCCTCTAGTAGTCAGTCTCCCCATGAGTCAGTCTCCTCTAGTCTCCTCTAGTAGTAAGTCTCCTCTAGGCTCCTCTAGTAGTCAGTCTCCTCTAGTAGTCAGTCTCCTCTAGTCTCCTCTAGTCAGCTCCTCTAGTAGTCAGTCTCCTCTAGTAGTCAGTCTCCTCTAGTAGTCAGTCTCCTCTAATAGTCAGTCTCCTCTAGTCAGTCTCCTCTAGTAGTCAGTCTCCTCTAGGCTCCTCTAGTAGTCAGTCTCCTCTAGTAGTCAGTCTCCTCTAGTAGTCAGTCTCCTCTAGTAGTCAATCTCCTCTAGTAGTCAGTCTCCTCTAGTAGTCAGTCTCCTCTAGTAGTCAGCCTCCTCTAGTCTCTTCTAGACCTCCAGCTATTCTGTTTATTATTATAATTATTATAATATTACAGAACTGTACTGGGCAAAAACAAATATATATAAATGCAACAAAGTTATAGTTCAATAAAAGGAAATCAGTCATTTGAAATAAATTCATTAGATACTAATTGGTGGATTACATCACATGACTTGACAGGGCCGCAAATCAGAATTCGGCTTCATTACATTCAGACAGAAAAAACACCAACTCCATTTCATCAGCTGTCCTGGTGGTTGGTCTCAGACCATCCCTCAGGGGAAGAGGCCGGATGTGGAGGTCCTGGTGGTTGGTCTCAGACCATCCCTCAGGGGAAGAGGCCGGATGTGGAGGTCCTGGTGGCTGGTCTCAGACCATCCCTCAGGGGAAGAGGCCGGATGTGGAGGTCCTGGTGGCTGGTCTCAGATGACCACACAGGGGAAGAGGCCGGATGTGGAGGTCCTGGTCTGATGTGGTTACACTTGGTCTGTGGTTGGGTGTACTGCCAAATTCAATGTTGGAAGCGGCTTATGGTAGTTGTCTGCCAACCATTCTGGTGGACATTCCTGCAGTCAGTCTGTGGTTGTGAGGCTGGTTGGAGGTATTGCCAAATTCTCTAAAACAGCTTTTAATAGAGAAATTAACATTAAATTCTCTGCCAACAGCTCTGGTGGACATTCCTGCAGTCAGCATGCCAATTGCACGCTCCCTCAAAATTTGAGACATCTGTGGCAATGTGCTGTGTGGCAAAACTGCAAATTTTAGAGTGGCCTTTTATTGGCCCCCAGCACAAAGTGCACCTGTGTAATGATAATGCTGTTTAATCAGTTTCTTGATATGGCACACCTGTCAGGTGGATGGATTATCTTGGCAAAGGAGAAATGCTCACTAACAGGGACGTAAAACAAATTTGTGCACAAAATTTGAGAGAAATAATTTTTTTGTGCATATAGAACATTTCTGGGATCTTTTATTTCAGCTCATGAAACATGGGACCAACACTTTACATGTTGCGTTTATATTTTTGTTCAGTGTAGAGAGAAGTGTGTCAACTAGTTATCAAACCTGTAAATAGATTAATCAGGTGTGCTAGTTCAGGGTTGCAAGTAAATTGTAAAATATCTGTAGGTGCCTGAGGAGAGGTTTGAAAAAGGTCTGATTAATTATTATTATTATTATTATTAAACATAACTAAACTGGATTAATTACTGCCTGCTTGGTCTCCATCATTCCAGGTACAAGTGCAAGAGTAAAAACATGGAATGGAGTTCTGAGTGTATCGGTTAACAGTGTGTTGAGAACTCGGACTGGACTAACAGTAATGTTCACTACGTTCCAGGTACTACCGCTGCTTTACGAGCCAGCTGCACCAGGCTAACATCACGTCCATGGTCACCCTGTGGCACCACACACGCCAGCGCTCCAGCCTGCCAGCCCCGATGGAGGCAGCAGGAGGCTGGTTCAACAGGTTGGTACCACACGCCACACACACACGCCACACGCCACACACACACACGCCAGCGCTCTAGAGTGCCAGCCCCGATGGAGGCAGCAGGAGGCTGGTTCAACAGGTTGGTACCACACGCCACACACACACACGCCAGCGCTCCAGCCTGCCAGCCCCGATGGAGGCAGCAGGAGGCTGGTTCAACAGGTTGGTACCACACGCCACACACACACGCCACACGCCACACACACACACGCCAGCGCTCCAGCCTCCCAGCCCCGATGGAGGCAGCAGGAGGCTGGTTCAACAGGTTGGTACCACACGCCACACACACACGCCACACACACACACGCCAGCGCTCCAGCCTGCCAGCCCCGATGGAGGCAGCAGGAGGCTGGTTCAACAGGTTGGTACAAACTAAAAAATGAGGCATGGGAATTCTGTCAATGTGACTCCGTGGAGTCAAGGTACACACACACACACACACACACACGCCACACACACACGCCAGCGCTCCAGCCTCCCAGCCCCCCGTGAACCAAATCCCGAGTGAGATGTTAAGCCCGTGGAGGAAACAAGGCGGAGCCTCTTTTGTAGCAGACAAGTCGTGGTCGTCGTGGTGCTAACTAGCTTGATCCAAACGTTGGGTTCTATTCAATCAGATCCGCTTTAGTGGAGGTGGAACTGCATTGTGGCTCCCGTGTGTGTGTGTGTGTGTGTGTGTGTGTGTGTGTGTGTGTGTGTGTGTGTGTGTCTCTGTGTGTGTGTCTCTCTGTGTGTGTGTCTCTCTGTGTGTGTGTGTGTGTGTGTGTGTGTGTGTGTGTGTGTGTGTCTCTCTGTGTGTGTGTGTGTGTGTGTGTGTGTGTGTGTGTGTGTGTGTGTCTCTGTGTGTGTGTCTCTCTGTGTGTGTGTGTGTGTGTGTGTGTCTCTCTCTGTGTGTGTGTGTGTGTGTGTGTGTGTGTGTGTGTGTGTGTGTGTGTCTGTGTGTGTGTGTGTGTGTGTGTGTGTGTGTGTGTGTGTGTCTCTCTGTGTGTGTGTGTGTGTGTGTGTGACCTCCACGGAGTCACGTTGACAGAATTCCCATGCATCTTTTATTTAGTTTGAACACTTGAATGTGAGATGTAATCTACACCTCGATCAGGCTGATAGAAATACTCATTATTTAGTTATTAAATTATTTTCTATTTGAGCGTCATTATTTCTACAACAATAGCCTACACTCTCCGAAAGATGCTATCCAGAACCTTAAAGGGTTCTTCGGCCGTCCCCATAGGAGAACCCTTTGAAGAACCCTTTTAGGTTCCAGGTAGAACCCTTTTTGGGTTCCATGTAAAAACCCACATGGAAACCCAAAAAGGGTTCTACCTGGAACCTAAAAGGTTTCTACCTGGAGCCCAAACAAAATGAGTTCACCTATGAGGACAATCGAAGAACCCCTTTCTGAACCCTTCCTCGTTCTGAACTTCTAACGCGACCTGGTGTTGCAATGTGACACTGATCAAGAGCAGCTGTTCAGCGATTTGACGGGATCACCGCGGCCAAAACATCAGCAACGCGGTAGTAACTTGGTATCCGAGTCGCGGACACCGCCAAAACATCAGCAACGCGGGTAGTAACTTGGTATCCGAGTCGTTAGTTCCACTTCAGCCCGGGGACAAGGGAGTAACCACGCTCATTCCATAGAAAACAGTTACCTGTTCTATATATTTCTATTCTCCTTAGGCTACTACACTGTTTAGTGATGATTGCGTCGGGTCCAACAGGCGCTGATCACGTAGCTAAACACGACATGTACAAATAAGTGGATTCGGCCTTACTGAATACCTCAATGACTTTCTACGTGGCACCATCATAGGATACCACCTTTCGACCAAGTTAGTTCGTCACATTTTTGCCCAGCTAGAGGTGCCCTGTTGTTGCTCCTGGAAACATCTAGGAGCAACAATGGCTCAGCCGCGAAGTGCTTGAGGGCCACACAAGCTCAGAGAATGGGACCGCCGAGTGCTGAAGCGATGCGGTCCTTGGTTGCAACACTCACTACCGAGTTCGTCGGGATCTTCGTTAAATGGGTTTCCATGGCCGAGCAGCTGCACACAAGCCTAAGATCCCCATGAGCACTGCCAAGCCTTGGCTGGAGTGGTGTAGAGCTCGACGCCATTGGACTCAGTAGAGCAGTAGAAACGTGTTCTCTGGAGTGATGAATCATGCTTCACCATCGGATGCCAGGAGAACGCTGCCTGCCCTAATGAATAGTGCCAACTGTAAAGTTTGGTGGAGGAGGAATAATGGTTCGGGCTAGGTCCCTTAGTTCCAGGGAAGGGAGATCTTAACACTACAGCATACAATGACATTCTAGACAATTTTGTGCTTCCAACTTTGTGGCAATTTGGGGAAGGCCCTTTCCTGCTTCAGCATGACAATTCCCCCACGCACCCATCGAACACCTTTGGGATGAATTGGAACGACGACTGCGAGCCAGGACTAATCCACCAACATCGTGTCCCGACCTCACGAATGCTCTTGTGGCTGAATGGAAGCAAGTCCCAGCAGCAATGTTCCTACATCTAGTGGAAAGCCTTATAGCAGCAAAGAGGGGATCAACTCCATATTAATGCCCTTGAGTTTTGGAATGAGACGTTCAACGAGCAGGTGTCCACATACTGTCGGCCTTGTATTGTGTGTGCGTGTGTGTGTGTATATCGTACAAACCAAAATCATATGAAGCTCCAATACATCCAAAATAAAAGCTCCATCTAGGGGAAAGCCTTCCCAGCAGAGAGGATATCAAAGCCACCACTCTTACTATATAACACGTCACAGAGATATCAACATGTCCTACAACACACCTTCTTAATAACAATATTTTCTAAATTAAGGAAAGTATTTTTCTTTTTTTTTTAAACATATTATGTTTCTTTTCAAAAATAATAAACACGTTTATGAAAGAATCTAACAGGTTTTTGGTTATCGCCAGTTAACACTTGTTCTCATGGATATGGTTTTATATAAATAGTTCCTGTGAATAATGATATTGTTTGACAGGGACACCGTGGTGGCGTTTGTGGACTACGCTCGGCTGTGCTACAGAGAGCTGGGTCCCCATGTCAAGATGTGGATCACCTTGAACGAGCCCAACGATGAAGATGACGTGTCTCCGATGGAGGGCCACCAGCTGCTGAGGGCACACGCCCTGGCGTGGCGAGCCTACGACCAGGAGTACAGACACACACAGGGGGGTCAGGTCAGTGGGATCACACACACACACACACATATATATATATACACACACACATATATACACACACACACACACACACATATATACACACACACTCACACACATATATACACACACACACACAAATATACACACACACTCACACACATATATACACACACACACACACACATATACACACACACACAGATACACAGGGAGACACATGCACACACACACATATATACACACAGATACATATTCACAGGGAGACAAATGCTCACACACACATACACACACATATACATACACACACATATATACACACACATACACTAACACACTCACACACACAGGGAGACACACACACAAGGACACACAGATACACACATATACATACACACACATATATACACACACACACACATACACACAGATACACATACACACAGGGAGACACATGCTCACACACACACACACTAACACACTCACACATATAGGGAGAAACACACACAAGGAGACACAGGGAGACACACACACACACACAGGGAGACACACACACAAGCAGACACAGATACACACACACACACACACACAGGGAGAAACACACACAAGGAGACACAGATACACACACACACACACACACAGGGAGAAACACACACAAGGAGACACAGATACACACACACACACACACACACGCAGGGAGAAACACACACACACAAGCAGACACAGATACACACACACACACAGGGAGAAACACACACAAGGAGACACAGATACACACACATGCACGTGCAGAGAGGGGGAAAAAAAACACTTGTCGTACTGCGTTGCAGGTTTCCTTGGCTCTTCACATGGACTGGGTGGAACCGGCGTTCTCCTTCAGCCGCGAGGACGTGGAACCAGCCAACAGGGTTCTCGACTGTCGTGTGGGCTGGTTCTCAGAACCCATCTTTGGCAGTGGAGATTACCCGCCTCGCATGAGGAACTGGTTCCACCAACGACACTCCCTTGACCTGTTCCAGTAAGCTCTCTTTAGTTCGCAAGCAGAGTTCAAAGTTCAAACATCTATGGTCCTACAAAACGCATGGATGAGTTGGGCCAGGATTCAATACGATCTGCGTAAACAGCCTGATTGAGCCGACGTCCGCTGCGTTTATGCGATCGCAGAAGGAAATGCCTGTACAGGATCGGTGTCCTCGGGACGGTTGAGCTAACGTAGGCTAATGTGATTAGCATGAGGTTGAGCTAACATAGGCTAATGTGATTAGCATGAGGTTGAGCAAACGTAGGCTAATGTGATTAGCATGAGGTTGAGCTAACGTAGGCTAATGTGATTAGCATGAGGTTGAGCTAACGTAGGCTAATGTGATTAGCATGAGGTTGAGCTAACGTAGGCTAATGTGATTAGCATGAGGTTGAGCAAACGTAGGCTAATGTGATTAGCATGAGGTTGAGCTAACGTAGGCTAATGTGATTAGCATGAGGTTGAGCTAACGTAGGCTAATGTGATTAGCATGAGGTTGAGCTAACGTAGGCTAATGTGATTAGCATGAGGTTGAGCTAACGTAGTCTAATGTGATTAGCATGAGGTTGAACTAACGTAGGCTAATGTGATTAGCATGAGATTGAGCTAACGTAGGCTAATGTGATTAGCATGAGATTGAGCTAACGTAGGCTAATGTGATTAGCATGAGATTGAGCTAACGTAGGCTAATGTGATTAGCATGAGATTGTAAGAAACAAGACATTTCCCGGGACATAGACATATCTGATATTGGCAGAAAGCTTAAATTCTTGTTAATCTAACTGCACTGTCCAATTTACAGTAGCTATTACAGTGAAAGAATACCATGCTATTGTTTGAGGAGAGTGCACAATTATGAACTTAAAAATGTATGAATAAACCAATTCGGAACAACCGGGGCGGTCTTGATACAACATTTTGAATAGAAATGCAATAGTTCATTGGATCAGTCTAAAACATTGCACATACTCTGCTGCCATCTAGTGGCCCATGTCTAAATTGCGCCTGGGCTACAATAATTCCAATATGGCCTTTCTCTTGCATTTCAAAGATGATGGGTACAAAAAAATTCATGTTTCCTTCTTTGTATTCTCTTTTACCAGATCTAATGTGTTCTATTCTCCTACATTAATGTCACGTTTCCACAAACTTCAAAGTGTTTCTTTTCAAATGGTACCAAGAATATGCATGTCCTTGCTTCAGGGCTACAGGCAGTTAGATTTGGGTATGTCATTTAAGGCGAACATGTAAAAAACCGGGCGGGTTCTTGTGAGGTTTTAAAAGCTGCATTGTCAGGTCCAGAGGAATTGAATCCTGGCCTCAGCTCAAGTACATACTGATCTGCGACCACAGAGTAAAATAGTGATGTTGTTGTTTCCATAGTTACCACCTGCCGTTGTTCAGTGATGAGGACAGACAGCTGGTGAGGGGGACGTACGACTTCTTCGCCATCAGTCATTTCAGCACTCAGCTAGTGACCCCCACCATTGAAGAGTAAGACGAATACGACTTTTCTTACTACTGAACTATAGCTACTACAACAACTACTGCTACTGCTATTACTACTGCTACTACTGAACTATAGCTACTACAACAACTACTGCTACTGCTATTACTACTACTGCTACTACTGAACTATAGCTACTACAACAGCTATTACTACTACTACTACTACTACTACTACTACTACTACTATTACTACTACTACTACTCCTACTACTACTACTACTACTACTACTACTACTGTTACTACTATTACTACTACTACTACTACTGTTACTACTATTACTACTACTACTACTACTACTACTACTACTACTACTACTACCACTACTACTACTACTACTACTACCACTACTACTACTACTACTACTATTACTACTACTACTACTACTGTTACTACTATTACTACTACTACCACTACTACTACTACCATTACTACTACTACTACTACTACTACTACTACTACTACTACTACTATTACTATTACTATTACTACTACTACCGCTGGGAGGATCACTAGTGCCTTCTGGGTGACCGCTGGGAGGATCACTGGTGCCTTCTGGGTGACCGCTGGGTAAATCACTAGTGCCTTCTGGGGGACCGCTGGGAGGATCACTAGTGTCTTCTGGGTGACCGCTGGGAGGATCACTAGTGCCTTCTGGGTGACCACTGGGAGGATCACTAGTGCCTTCTGGGTGACCGCTGGGAGGATCTCTGGTGCCTTCTGGGTGACCGCTGGGAGGATCACTAGTGTCTTCTGGGTGACCGCTGGGAGGATCACTAGTGCCTTCTGGGTGACCGCTGGGAGGATCACTAGTGCCTTCTGGGTGACCGCTGGGAAAATCACTAGTGCCTTCTGGGTGACCGCTGGGAGGATCACTAGTGTCTTCTGGGTGACCGCTGGGAGGATCACTAGTGCCTTCTGGGTGACCGCTGGGAGGATCACTAGTGCCTTCTGGGTGACCGCTGGGAGGATCACTAGTGCCTTCTGGGTGACCGCTGGGAGGATCACTGGTGCCTTCTGGGTGACCGCTGGGAGGATCACTGGTGCCTTCTGGGTGACCGCTGGGTAAATCACTAGTGCCTTCTGGGGGACCGCTGGGAGGATCACTAGTGCCTTCTGGGTGACCGCTGGGAGGATCACTGATGTCTTCTGAGTGACCACTGGGAGGATCACTGGTGCCTTCTGGGTGACCACTGGGAGGATCACTGGTGCCTTCTGGGTGACCGCTGGGAGGATCACTGGTGCCTTCTGGGTGACCACTGGGAGGATCACTGGTGCCTTCTGGGTGACCACTGGGAGGATCACTGGTGCCTTCTGGGTGACCGCTGGGTAAATCACTAGTGCCTTCTGGGGGACCGCTGGGAGGATCACTGGTGCCTTCTGGGTGACCACTGGGAGGATCACTAGTGCCTTCTGGGGGACCACTGGGAGGATCACTGGTGCCTTCTGGGTGACCACTGGGAGGATCACTGGTGCCTTCTGGGTGACCACTGGGAGGATCACTAGTGCCTTCTGGGGGACCGCTGGGAGGATCACTGGTGCCTTCTGGGTGACCACTGGGAGGATCACTAGTGCCTTCTGGGGGACCACTGGGAGGATCACTGGTGCCTTCTGGGTGACCACTGGGAGGATCACTGGTGCCTTCTGGGTGACCGCTGGGAGGATCACTGGTGCCTTCTGGGTGACCGCTGGGTAAATCACTAGTGCCTTCTGGGTGACCGCTGGGAGGATCACTGATGTCTTCTGGGTGACCGCTGGGTAAATCACTAGTGCCTTCTGGGTGACCGCTCGGAGGATCACTGATGTCTTCTGGGTGAACACTGGGAGTTTCACTAATGCTACTATTGCTATGACCACATCTTAAAGTAAGCTCTACTCTGTCTCCACAGAAACAAACTGCCCTCCAGGTTGGGGGTGCAGTACATGGGAGACATCACCTGGATCAGGTCCCCTCGGCCAAATGCCCCCGTAGTGCCCTGGGGCCTCAGGAAGGCCCTCAACTGGGTGAGATGGCACTTTATTCACCCCGAGAGAGAGAGATTTATTTACCCAGAGAGAGAGATTTATTTACCCAGATAGAGAGATTTATTTACCCAGAGAGAGAGAGAGAGATGTATTTACCCAGAGAGAGAGAGATGTATTTACCCAGAGAGAGAGAGATTTATTTACCCAGAGAGAGAGATTTATTTACCCAGAGAGAGAGAGATTTATTCACCCAGGAAGAGAGAGATTTATTTACCCTTAGAGAGAGAGAGATGTATTTCCCCAGAGAGAGAGAGATGTATTTCCCCAGAGAGATATTTATTTACCCAGAGAGAGAGAGATATTTATTTACACAGAGAGAGAGATATTTATTTACCCAGAGAGAGATATTTATTTACCCAGAGAGAGATTTATTTACCCAGAGAGAGAGATTTATTTTCCCAGAGAGAGAGAGATTTATTTACCCAGAGAGAGAGATATACAGTGCCTTGCGAAAGTATTCGGCCCCCTTGAACTTTGCGACCTTTTGCCACATTTCAGGCTTCAAACATAAAGATATAAAACTGTATTTTTTTGTGAAGAATCAACAACAAGTGGGACACAATCATGAAGTGGAACGACATTTATTGGATATTTCAAACTTTTTTAACAAATCAAAAATTGAAAAATTGGGCGTGCAAAATTATTCAGCCCCTTTACTTTCAGTGCAGCAAACTCTCTCCAGAAGTTCAGTGAGGATCTCTGAATGATCCAATTTTGACCTAAATGACTAATGATGATAAATACAATCCACCTGTGTGTAATCAAGTCTCCGTATAAATGCACCTGCACTGTGATAGTCTCAGAGGTCCGTTAAAAGCGCAGAGAGCATCATGAAGAACAAGGAACACACCAGGCAGGTCCGAGATACTGTTGTGAAGAAGTTTAAAGCCGGATTTGGATACAAAAAGATTTCCCAAGCTTTAAACATCCCAAGGAGCACTGTGTAAACGATAATATTGAAATGGAAGGAGTATCAGACCACTGCAAATCTACCAAGACCTGGCCGTCCCTCTAAACTTTCAGCTCATACAAGGAGAAGACTGATCAGAGATGCAGCCAAGAGGCCCATGATCACTCTGGATGAACTGCAGAGATCTACAGCTGAGGTGGGAGACTCTGTCCATAGGACAACAATCAGTCATATATTGCACAAATCTGGCCTTTATGGAAGAGTGGCAAGAAGAAAGGCATTTCTTAAAGATATCCATAAAAAGTGTCGTTTAAAGTTTGCCACAAGCCACCTGGGAGACACACCAAACATGTGGAAGAAGGTGCTCTGGTCAGATGAAACCAAAATTGAACTTTTTGGCAACAATGCAAAACGTTATGTTTGGCGTAAAAGCAACACAGCTCATCACCCTGAACACACCATCCCCACTGTCAAACATGGTGGTGGCAGCATCATGGTTTGGGCCTGCTTTTCTTCAGCAGGTACAGGGAAGATGGTTAAAATTGATGGGAAGATGGATGGAGCCAAATACAGGACCATTCTGGAAGAAAACCTGATGGAGTCTGCAAAAGACCTGAGACTGGGACGGAGATTTGTCTTCCAACAAGACAATGATCCAAAACATAAAGCAAAATCTACAATGGAATGGTTCAAAAATAAACATATCCAGGTGTTAGAATGGCCAAGTCAAAGTCCAGACCTGAATCCAATCGAGAATCTGTGGAAAGAACTGAAAACTGCTGTTCAGAAATGCTCTCCATCCAACCTCACTGAGCTCGAGCTGTTTTGCAAGGAGGAATGGGAAAAAATGTCAGTCTCTCGATGTGCAAAACTGATAGAGACATACCCCAAGCGACTTACAGCTGTAATCACAGCAAAAGGTGGCGCTACAAAGTATTAACTTAAGGGGGCTGAATTATTTTGCACGCCCAATATTTCAGTTTTTGATTTGTTAAAATTTTTTGAAATATCCAATAAATGTCGTTCCACTTCATGATTGTGTCCCACTTGTTGTTGATTCTTCACAAAAAAATACAGTTTTATATCTTTATGTTTGAAGCCTGAAATGTGGCAAAAGGTCGCAAAGTTCAAGGGGGCCGAATACTTTCGCAAGGCACTGTATTTACCCAGAGAGAGAGATATATTTATTTACCCAGAGAGAGATATATATTTATTTACCCAGAGAGAGATTTATTTACCCAGAGAGAGAGAGAGATATATTCATTTACCCAGAGAGAGATATATATTTATTTACCCAAAGAGAGAGATATATTTATTTACCCAGAGAGAGAGAGATTTATTTACCCAGAGAGAGAGATCTATTTACCCAGAGAGAGATATATTTATTTACCCAGAGAGAGATATATATTTATTTACCCAGAGAGCGAGAGATTTATTTACCCAGAGAGAGAGATCTATTTACCCAGAGAGAGAGAGATTTATTTACCCAGAGAGAGATTTATTTACCCAGAGAGAGAAAGATTTATTTACCCAGAGAGAGAGATTTATTTACCCAGAGAGAGAGATTTATTTACCTAGAGAGAGAAAGATTTATTTACCCAGAGAGAGATATTTATTTACCCAGAGAGAGAGAGATTTATTTACCCAGAGAGAGAGATTTATTTACCCAGAGAGAGAGAGAGATTTATTCACCCAGAGAGAGAGAGAGATGTATTTACCCAGAGAGAGAGAGAGATTTATTTACCCAGAGAGAGAGAGATTTATTTACCCAGAGTGAGAGATTTATTTACCCAGAGAGAGAGATTTATTTACCCAGAGAGAGAGATTTATTTACCCAGAGAGAGAGATTTATTTACTCAGATAGAGAGATTTATTTACCCAGAGACAGAGATTTATTTACCCAGAGAGATTTATTTACCCAGATAGAGACGTATTTACCCAGATAGAGAGATTTATTTACCCAGAGAGAGAGATTTATTTACCCAGAGAGAGAGAGAGATGTATTTACTCAGAAAATAGATATTTATTTACCCAGAGAGAGAGATTTATTTACCCAGAGAGAGATGTATTTACCCAGAGAGAGAGAGATGTATTTACCCAGAGAGAGAGATTTATTTACCCAGAGAGAGAGATCTATTTACCCAGAGAGAGAGAGATTTATTTACCCAGAGAGACCGATGGACGTAGAAAGAAAGACAGACAGACTGAATGACTGGTTGTTTGACTGACTGATTAGTTGTTTGACTGCGTGACTGGTTGGTTGACTGACTGACTGGTTGATTGACTGACTGGCTGGTTGACTAATTGGTTCTTTGACTGATTGACTGACTGATTAGTTGTTTGACTGACTGACTGGTTGGTTGACTGACTGACTGGTTGATTGACTGACTGACTGATTGATTGACTAACTGACTGGTTGATTGACTGACTGGCTGGTTGACTAATTGGTTCTTTGACTGATTGACTGACTGACTGGTTGACTGACTGACTGACTGATTGATTGACTGACTGACTGGTTGATTGACTGACTGGCTGGTTGACTAATTGGTTGTTTGACTGACTGACTGACTGACTGGTTTGCTGACTGACTGGTTGACTAACTAACTGACTGGTTGATTTACTGACTGGTTGATTGACTGACTGATTTGTTGACTGGTTGATTGACTGATTTGTTGAGTGGTTGACTAGATGATTGACTGACTAGTTGATTGACTGACTGGTTGACTAGTTGATTGACTGACTGGTTGACTAGTTGACTGACTGACTGGTTGACTGACTGGTGCACTGATACCTGATACCTCTCCACCTCCATTTGTACAGGTGGAGGAGCGCTACGCTGGCGTGGCGGTCTATGTGGTAGCCAATGGGGTGCAGGAAGACCCGGCCCGCTTCGACGACAGTCTGAGAGTCTACTACCTGTACAGCTACATCAACGAAGCTCTTAAAGGTGTGGGAACACACACACACACACACACACACACACACGTGCAATGGCCCTGATGAGAGAGAAGTCTATAGCTACTTCAATGAGCCTCAATAAAGGGAGGGTCTGTAATAAAGCAGAGGATTAAACACACACACAACGCCCTAAATTAAAGGGACGGTCTGTAATAAAGCAGTGGATTAAACACACACACAACGCCCTAAATTAAAGGGAGGGTCTGTAATATAGCAGAGGATTAAACACACACACAACGCCCTAAATTAAAGGGAGGGTCTGTAATATAGCAGTGGATTAAACACACACACAACGCCCTAAATTAAAGGGACGGTCTGTAATATAGCAGTGGATTAAACACACACAACGCCCTAAATTAAAGGGACGGTCTGTAATATAGCAGTGGATTAAACACACACACACAACGCCCCTAAATTAAAGGGAGGGTCTGTAATAAAGCAGAGGATTAAACACACACACAACGCCCTAAATTAAAGGGACGGTCTGTAATATAGCAGTGGATTAAACACACACACAACGCCCTAAATTAAAGGGACGGTCTGTAATATAGCAGTGGATTAAACACACACACAACACCCTAAATTAAAGGAAGGGTCTGTAATATAGCAGAGGATTAAACACACACAACGCCCTAAATTAAAGGGACGGTCTGTAATATAGCAGTGGATTAAACACACACACAACGCCCTAAATTAAAGGGACGGTCTGTAATATAGCAGTGGATTAAACACACACACAACGCCCTAAATTAAAGGGACGGTCTGTAATATAGCAGTGGATTAAACACACACACAACGCCCTAAATTAAAGGGAGGGTCTGTAATAAAGCAGAGGATTAAACACACACACAACGCCCCCTAAATTAAAGGGACGGTCTGTAATAAAGCAGTGGATTAAACACACACACAACGCCCTAAATTAAAGGGACGGTCTGTAATATAGCAGTGGATTAAACACACACACAACGCCCCCAAATTAAAGGGACGGTCTGTAATATAGCAGAGGATTAAACACACACACAACGCCCTAAATTAAAGGGACGGTCTGTAATATAGCAGTGGATTAAACACACACACAACGCCCTAAATTAAAGGGACGGTCTGTAATATAGCAGTGGATTAAACACACACACAACGCCCTAAATTAAAGGGACGGTCTGTAATAAAGCAGTGGATTAAACACACACACAACGCCCTAAATTAAAGGGACGGTCTGTAATATAGCAGTGGATTAAACACACACACAACGCCCTAAATTAAAGGGAGGGTCTGTAATACAGCAGAGGATTAAACACACACACAACGCCCCCAAATTAAAGGGAGGGTCTGTAATATGAATGGTGCAGTGGTCTAAGGCACTGCATCTCAGTGCAAGAGGCGTCACTACAGTCCCTGGTTTGAATCCAGGCTGAATCACACCTGGCTGTGATTGGAAGTCCCATAGGGCAGCACACAACTGGCCCAGCCTCGTCCAGATTTGCCGGGGGGGGGGTAGGCCATCATTGTAAATATTAAATTAGTAAATAAGAATTAGCTCTTAACTGACTTTCCTAGTTAAATAAAAGATTAAAATAAAATAACCTGTTATGGTATTGATTATGATGACACCTGTTATGGTATTGATTACGATGACACCTGTTATGGTATTGATTATGATGACACCTGCTAGGGTATTGATTATGATGACACCTGCTATGGTATTGATTATGATGACACCTGCTATGGTATTGATTATGATGACACCTGTTATGGTATTGATTATGATGACACCTGTTATGGTATTGATTATAATGACACCTGTTATGGTATTGATTATGATACCTGTTATGGTATTGATTATGACACCTGTTATGGTATTGATTATGACACCTGTTATGGTATTGATTATGACACCTGTTATGGTATTGATTATGATGACACCTGTTATGGTATTGATTATGATGACACCTGTTATGGTATTGATTATGACACCTGTTATGGTATTGATTATGACACCTGTTATGGTATTGATTATGACACCTGTTATGGTATTGATTATGACACCTGTTATGGTATTGATTATGATGACACCTGTTATGGTATTGATTATGACACCTGTTATGGTATTGATTATGACACCTGTTATGGTATTGATTATGACACCTGTTATGGTATTGATTATGACACCTGTTATGGTATTGATTATGACACCTGTTATGGTATTGATTATGATGACACCTGTTATGATATTGATTATGATGACACCTGTTATGGTATTGATTATGACACCTGTTATGGTATTGATTATGACACCTGTTATGGTATTGATTATGATGTTATATAAAGTCGTGGCCAAAAGTTTTGAGAATGACACAAATATTAATGTCCACAAAGTTTGCTGCTTCTGTGTCTTTAGATATTTTTGTCAGATGTTACTATGGAATACTGAAGTATAATTACAAGCATTTCATAAGTGTCAAAGGTTTTTATTGACAATTACATGAAGTTGATGCAAAGACTCAATATTTGCAGTGTTGACCCTTCTTTTTCAAGACCTCTGCAATCCGACCTGGCATGCTGTCAATTAACTTCTGGGCCACTGATGGCAGCCCATTCTTGCAAAATCAATTCTTAGAGTTTGTCAGAATTTGTGGGTTTTTGTTTGTCCACCCGCCTCTTGGGGATTGACCACAAGTTCTCAATGATATTAAGGTCTGGGGAGTTTCCTGGCCATGGACCCAAAATATCGATGTTTTGTTCCCCGACCCACTTAGTTACCACTTAGTTATCACTTTTGCCTTATGGCAAGGAGCTCCATCATGCTGGAAAAGGCATTGTTCGTCACCAAACTGTTCCTGGATGGTTGGGAGAAGTTGCTCTCGGAGGATGTGTTGGTACCATTCTTTACTCATGGCTGTGTTCTTGGGCAAAATTGTGAGTGATCCCACTCCCTTGGCTGAAAAGCAACCCCACACATGAATGGTGTCAGGATGCTTCACTGTTGGCATGACACAGGACTGATGGTAGCACTCACCCTGTCTTCTCCGGACAAGCTTTTATCCGGATGCCCCAAACAATCGGAATGGGGATTCATCAGAGAAAACGACTTTACCCAGTCCTCAGCAGTCCAATCTCTGTACCTTTTGCAGAATATCAGTCTGTCCCTGATGTTTTTCCCTGGAGAGAAGTGGCTTCTTTGCTGCCCTTCTTGACACCAGGCCATCCTCCAAAACTCTTCGCCTCACTGTGCGTGCAGATGCACTCACACCTGCCTGCTGCCATTCCTGAGCAAGCTCTGTACTGGTGGTGCCCCGGTCCCGCAGCTGAATCAACTTTAGGAGCCGCTAGACTTTCTTGGGCGTCCTGAAGCCTTCTTCACAACAATTGAACCGCTCTCCTTGAAGATCTTGACGATCCGATAAATGGTTGATTTAGGTGCAATCTTACTGGCAGCAATATCCTTGCTTGTAAAGCCCTTTTTGTGCAAAGCAGTGATGACGGCACGTGTTTCCGTGCAGGTAACCATGGTTGACAGAGGAAGAACAACGATTCCAAGCACCACCCTCCTTTTGAAGCTTCCAGTCTGTTATTCAAACTCAATGAGCATGACAGAGTGATCTCCAGCCTTGTCCTCGTCAACACTCACACCTGTGTTAACGAGAGAATCACTGACATGATGTCAGCTGATCCGTTTGTGGCAGAGCTGAAATGCAGTGGAAATGTTTTTTTGTGTGGATTCAGTTCATTTCCATGGAAAAGAGGGACTTTGCAATTAATTGCAATTCATCTGATCACTCTTCATAACATGCTGGAGTATATGCAAATTGACATCATACAAACTGAGGCAGCAGACTTTGTGAAAATGTATATTTGTGTCATTCTCAAAACTTTTGGCCACGACTGTACAGTCGGACGTATTTAAGTCAAATGTTACCAAAGTTTGTCTGCCTTTCCTTTCACTTTGTGTGCCTCCAGTTCGAGAATGTTATTTTTGGTACTTTGAGTTTAATTATTAGACAGACATACAGCTCACTGACCCTAGAGGACGACGACCGGCTGACTGAACACACACAAACTCACACTTGTTTTCGTGTTACATGTGCGTCATTCTCCATATTATTCTATTCCAGTCGATGACAGTAGAGAACCTTCAAACACTGAGATATTTACTACACACTAAGCATTAGATACAAGACAAACAAATGACAAACTGAACAACTTAAAAAGCAACGCTAGAAATGTATGTTTTAAAATATGTCCACATTTTCAGTCCCTCTCAGGTTCTCTGACAGGAGGCTGGGGGTATAGTAACTAAAGGCTGTCTCTCCATGCCTCTTGGTCCCTCTCAGGTTCTCTGACAGGTTATTCCAGAGGCTGGGGGTATAGTAACTAAAGGCTGTCTCTCCATGCCTCTTGGTCCCAGGCTGGGGGTATAGTAACTAAAGGCTGCCTCTCCATGCCTCTTGATCCCAGGCTGGGGGCATAGTAACTAAAGGCTGTCTCTCCATGCCTCTTGGTCCCAGGCTGGGGGTATAGTAACTAAAGGCTGTCTCTCCATGCCTCTTGGTCCCAGGCTGGGGGCATAGTAACTAAAGGCTGTCTCTCCATGCCTCTTGGTCCCGGGCTGGGGGTATAGTAACTAAAGGCTGTCTCTCCATGCCTCTTGGTCCCAGGCTGGGGCCATAGTAACTAAAGGCTGTCTCTCCATGCCTCTTGGTCCCAGGCTGGGGGCATAATAACTAAAGGCTGTCTCTCCATGCCTCTTGGTCCCAGGCTGGGGTCATAATAACTAAAGGCTGTCTCTCCATGCCTCTTGGTCCCGGGCTGGGGGCATAGTAACTAAAGGCTGCCTCTCCATGCCTCTTGGTCCCAGGCTGGGGGTATAGTAACTAAAGGCTGTCTCTCCATGCCTCTTGGTCCCGGGCTGGGGGTATAGTAACTAAAGGCTGCCTCTCCATGCCTCTTGGTCCCAGGCTGGGGGTATAGTAACTAAAGGCTGCCTCTCCATGCCTCTTGGTCCCGGGCTGGGGGTATAGTAACTAAAGGCTGCCTCTCCATGCCTCTTGGTCCCAGGCTGGGGTATAGTAACTAAAGGCTGCCTCTCCATGCCTCTTGGTCCCGGGCTGGGGGTATAGTAACTAAAGGCTGCCTCTCCATGCCTCTTGGTCCCAGGCTGGGGGCATAGTAACTAAAGGCTGCCTCTCCATGCCTCTTGGTCCCAGGCTGGGGGTATAGTAACTAAAGGCTGCCTCTCCATGCCTCTTGGTCCCGGGCTGGGGGTATAGTAACTAAAGGCTGTCTCTCCATGCCTCTTGGTCCCAGGCTGGGGGCATAGTAACTAAAGGCTGCCTCTCCATGCCTCTTGGTCCCAGGCTGGGGGTATAGTAACTAAAGGCTGTCTCTCCATGCCTCTTGGTCCCAGGCTGGGGGTATAGTAACTAAAGGCTGTCTCTCCATCCCTCTTGGTCCCAGGCTTTAGGATAGTTAAAAGGCTGTCTCTCCATGCCTCTTGGTCCCAGGCTGGGGGCATAGTAACTAAAGGCTGTCTCTCCATCCCTCTTGGTCCCAGGCTTTAGGATAGTTAAAAGGCTGTCTCTCCATGCCTCCTGGTCCCGGGCTGGGGGTATAGTAACTAAAGGCTGTCTCTCCATGCCTCTTGGTCCCAGGCTGGGGGCATAATAACTAAAGGCTGTCTCTCCATGCCTCTTGGTCCCGGGCTGGGGGTATAGTAACTAAAGGCTGTCTCTCCATGCCTCTTGGTCCCGGGCTGGGGGTATAGTAACTAAAGGCTGTCTCTCCATGCCTCTTGGTCCTGGGCTTTAGGATAGTTAAAAGGCTGTCTCTCCATGCCTCTTGGTCCCAGGCTGGGGGCATAATAACTAAAGGCTGTCTCTCCATGCCTCTTGGTCCCGGGCTGGGGACATAATAACTAAAGGCTGTCTCTCCATGCCTCTTGGTCCTGGGCTTTAGGATAGTTAAAAGCCTGTCTCTCCATGCCTCTTGGTCCCAGGCTGGGGGCATAGTAACTAAAGGCTGTCTCTCCATCCTTCTTGGTCCCAGGCTTTAGGATAGTTAAAAGGCTGTCTCTCCATGCCTCTTGGTCCCAGGCTGGGGTCATAATAACTAAAGGTTGTCTCTCCATGCCTCTTGGTCCCAGGCTGGGGGCATAGTAACTAAAGGCTGTCTCTCCATCCCTCTTGGTCCCAGGCTTTAGGATAGTTAAAAGGCTGTCTCTCCATGCCTCTTGGTCCCAGGCTGGGGTCATAATAACTAAAGGCTGTCTCTCCATGACTCTTGGTCCCAGGCTGGGGGCATAGTAACTAAAGGCTGTCTCTCCATCCCTCTTGGTCCCAGGCTTTAGGATAGTTAAAAGGCTGTCTCTCCATGCCTCTTGGTCCCAGGCTGGGGGCATAATAACTAAAGGCTGTCTCTCCATGCCTCTTGGTCCCAGGCTGGGGACATAATAACTAAAGGCTGTCTCTCCATGCCTCTTGGTCCCGGGCTGGGGCTATAGTAACTAAAGGCTGTCTCTCCATGCCTCTTGGTCCCAGGCTGGGGGCATAATAACTAAAGGCTGTCTCTCCATGCCTCTTGGTCCCGGGCTGGGGGTATAGTAACTAAAGGCTGTCTCTCCATGCCTCTTGGTCCCGGGCTGGGGGTATAGTAACTAAAGGCTGTCTCTCCATGCCTCTTGGTCCTGGGCTTTAGGATAGTTAAAAGGCTGTCTCTCCATGCCTCTTGGTCCCAGGCTGGGGGCATAATAACTAAAGGCTGTCTCTCCATGCCTCTTGGTCCCGGGCTGGGGACATAATAACTAAAGGCTGTCTCTCCATGCCTCTTGGTCCCGGGCTGGGGGTATAGTAACTAAAGGCTGTCTCTCCATGCCTCTTGGTCCCGGGCTGGGGGTATAGTAACTAAAGGCTGTCTCTCCATGCCTCTTGGTCCTGGGCTTTAGGATAGTTAAAAGGCTGTCTCTCCATGCCTCTTGGTCCCAGGCTGGGGGCATAGTAACTAAAGGCTGTCTCTCCATCCCTCTTGGTCCCAGGCTTTAGGATAGTTAAAAGGCTGTCTCTCCATGCCTCTTGGTCCCAGGCTGGGGTCATAATAACTAAAGGCTGTCTCTCCATGCCTCTTGGTCCCAGGCTGGGGGCATAGTAACTAAAGGCTGTCTCTCCATCCCTCTTGGTCCCAGGCTTTAGGATAGTTAAAAGGCTGTCTCTCCATGCCTCTTGGTCCCAGGCTGGGGTCATAATAACTAAAGGCTGTCTCTCCATGCCTCTTGGTCCCAGGCTGGGGGCATAGTAACTAAAGGCTGTCTCTCCATCCCTCTTGGTCCCAGGCTTTAGGATAGTTAAAAGGCTGTCTCTCCATGCCTCTTGGTCCCAGGCTGGGGTCATAATAACTAAAGGCTGTCTCTCCATGCCTCTTGGTCCCAGGCTGGGGGCATAATAGCTAAAGGCTGCCTCTCCATGCCTCTTGGTCCCGGGCTGGGGGTATAGTAACTAAAGGCTGTCTCTCCATGCCTCTTGGTCCCAGGCTGGGGGCATAATAACTAAAGGCTGCCTCTCCATGCCTCTTGGTCCCGGGCTGGGGGTATAGTAACTAAAGGCTGTCTCTCCATGCCTCTTGGTCCCAGGCTGGGGGCATAATAACTAAAGGCTGTCTCTCCATGCCTCTTGGTCCCGGGCTGGGGGCATAGTAACTAAAGGCTGTCTCTCCATGCCTCTTGGTCCCGGGCTGGGGGTATAGTAACTAAAGGCTGCCTCTCCATGCCTCTTGGTCCCAGGCTGGGGGCATAATAACTAAAGGCTGTCTCTCCATGCCTCTTGGTCCCAGGCTGGGGGCATAGTAACTAAAGGCTGTCTCTCCATCCCTCTTGGTCCCAGGCTTTAGGATAGTTAAAAGGCTGTCTCTCCATGCCTCTTGGTCCCAGGCTGGGGTCATAATAACTAAAGGCTGTCTCTCCATGCCTCTTGGTCCCAGGCTGGGGGCATAATAGCTAAAGGCTGCCTCTCCATGCCTCTTGGTCCCGGGCTGGGGGTATAGTAACTAAAGGCTGTCTCTCCATGCCTCTTGGTCCCAGGCTGGGGGCATAATAACTAAAGGCTGCCTCTCCATGCCTCTTGGTCCCGGGCTGGGGGTATAGTAACTAAAGGCTGTCTCTCCATGCCTCTTGGTCCCAGGCTGGGGGCATAATAACTAAAGGCTGTCTCTCCATGCCTCTTGGTCCCGGGCTGGGGGCATAGTAACTAAAGGCTGTCTCTCCATGCCTCTTGGTCCCGGGCTGGGGGTATAGTAACTAAAGGCTGCCTCTCCATGCCTCTTGGTCCCAGGCTGGGGGCATAATAACTAAAGGCTGTCTCTCCATGCCTCTTGGTCCCGGGCTGGGGGTATAGTAACTAAAGGCTGTCTCTCCATGCCTCTTGGTCCCAGGCTGGGGGTATAGTAACTAAAGGCTGTCTCTCCATGCCTCTTGGTCCCAGACTGGGGGTATAGTAACTAAAGGCTGTCTCTCCATCCCTCTTGGTCCCAGGCTGGAGACATAATAACTAAAGGCTGGGGGCATAGTAACTAATGGCTGCTTCTCCATGCCTCTTGGTCCTGGGCTTTAGGATAGTTAAAAGGCCAGAGGACCTGAGGGGCTTCCTGGGCTTTAGGATAGTTAAAAGGCCAGAGGACCTGAGGGGCTTCCTGGGCTTTAGGATAGTTAAAAGGCCAGAGGACCTGAGGGGCTTCCTGGGCTTTAGGATAGTTAAAAGGCCAGAGGACCTGAGGGGCTTCCTGGGCTTTAGGATAGTTAAAAGGCCAGAGGACCTGAGGGGCTTCCTGGGTACATAACTTAAAGCATGTCCTGTATTGAGGTGCAGCATCGTGGATTGATTCTAAAACCAATAGAAGATTCTTCAAAATGAATTCTAAAACCAATAGAAGATTCTTCAAAATGAATTCTAAAACCAATAGAAGATTCTTCAAAATGGATTCTAAAACCAATAGAAGATTCTTCAAAATGAATTCTAAAACCAATAGAAGATTCTTCAAAATGAATTCTAAAACCAATAGAAGATTCTTCAAAATGAATTCTAAAACCAATAGAAGATTCTTCAAAATGAATTCTAAAACCAATAGAAGATTCTTCAAAATGAATTCTAAAACCAATAGAAGATTCTTCAAAATGAATTCTAAAACCAATAGAAGATTCTTCAAAATGAATTCTAAAACTAATAGAAGATTCTTCAAAATGAATTCTAAAACCAATAGAAGATTCTTCAAAATGAATTCTAAAACCAATAGAAGATTCTTCAAAATGAATTCTAAAACCAATAGAAGATTCTTCAAAATGAATTCTAAAACTCACAGGCATTCAGAGACCTTAAAACCAGTGTAATGTGTGTTCTCCGTCTGGTCTTGGTCAGTACCTGTACTGCATTCTGTATGTTTTACAGTACAGAGACCTTAAAACCAGTGTAATGTGTGTTCTCCGTCTGGTCTTGGTCAGTACCTGTACTGCATTCTGTATGTTTTACAGTACAGAGACCTTAAAACCAGTGTAATGTGTGTTCTCCGTCTGGTCTTGGTCAGTACTCTTGCTGAAGCATTCTGTATGTTTTGTAGATGACCAATGACTTTCTTGGGTAGACCAGACAGGAGAGCATTACAGTAGTCCAGCCTGCTTGTAATAAAAGCATGGATGAGTCTCTCTGTATCAGCCTGAGAGAGAAATGGTGGCGCCTCGGCAATGTTCCTCAGGTGGTTAAAAACTATATTGGTCACATTCCTAATCTGTGATTCTAAATTGAGTTCAGAATCTAAAATGACAACTCGTTTTTTTTTTTTTCCTGGTGTTTTATCTTTATTACCTGGTGAATTAAAATGTGCGTCCAGATTCCCTCTCTGTGCTTTGGCTCCAACAAGAAGTACCTCAGTGTTGTTTTGACTTAACTGGAGGAAGTTAAGCCATCCAACTATTTACATTTAAATATAGCCCATTTATCATTATTGATAATGTGATTATGAACATATTATGAAAGAAAGAAATGATGGACTTTAATGAATTACTCTTATGTGTTGAACTAGCAATATGGAGTTGAGACCCTTTTTCTCCCCAGGCATGGTAAGAGAACATGTCGATCACAGTTTAATCCCCCCGACCCCTCCCACCCAAAAAAACATTGATCAGATTTGTTTTTTGCACAAGCAGAGCTTCAGATTCATTTAGTAGATGCATTCTGAACCGGGGAAGTGTTTTAAAACACGTCTTTGACTGTTGGCTAAAGGGTAACTTCTGAACAGATAGGTGTTTACAATTGTAATAAACCTTTACTTCTCCTTCTTCTCCTTCCCCGCCCAGCCTACATCCTAGACGGAGTGAATCTGAAGGGTTACTTCGCCTACTCCCTGAACGACCAGAGAGACCCAGGCTTCGGCTTGTACGGTCATGTCCAAGATGAAGAAATCCTCAAAACATCTCTGTCCCAGTATCAGAACATTATCCGACACAACGGCTTCCCTCTCCAGGGGACCCTTACCTCAGCCCCGCAGTGCCCCAGTCAGCCTCTACCCTGCTCGGGGTGTCTGGTCCTGACCAAGAGGCCTGTGGTGGGCTTCCTGTCTCTGGTGGGGTCAGCGGTCCTGGTCACCCTTGGGCTGATTATATACTACGCTGCCAAGAGACACAGGGGCCGAGGTGCAAATGGCACCATATTCTCTAAAATATAGGGCCCTGGTCTAAAGTAGTGTACTATATAGGGAATAGGGTTCTATAGGGCCCTGGTCTAAAGTAGTGTACTATATAGGGAATAGTGTTCCATAGGGCTCTGGTCTAAAGTAGTGCACTATATAGGGAATAGGGTTCCATAGGGCCCTGGTCTAAAGTAGTGCACTATATAGGGAATAGGGTTCCATAGGGCTCTGGTCTAAAGTAGTGCACTATATAGGGAATAGGGTTCCATAGGGCCCTGGTCTAAAGTAGTACACTATATAGGGAATAGGGTTCTATAGGGCCCTGGTCTAAAGTAGTGCACTATATTGGGAATAGGGTGCCATTTGGGATCACGTGGTGATGGTGGTGATGAAAATGAAGTGTATTTCTGAAGCGTGTGTTATAGGTAGTCCTCCGGGTTCGAGTCACTTGACCTTTAACCCTTCAATGTCTGCTGATCTGAAGGAATCAGGAAAAAGGTAGAAGCCGATACGTCGGAATATCCACCATGTCAGCACTAGATCTCTGACACCTAATCCAGTTCCTCGAGATCTGTAAAACAAAGTCGTGGGCTTAGGGCCAAGGGTTTTATTGTAGCACACCCCCCACCCGTCCCCCCTATTGATATAGACCCATGTGGGGGCCACATATCTGGAGCCATTTAGACAGTTTACGACACTGTGTAGCGAATGTAGTTGATGTAGTTGATGAATGTAGTTGATGAATGTAGTTGATGAATGTAGTTGATGTAGTTGATGTGGTGTGTCTTTGTGTTCATAGAACTGTATGTTCGTTTATTTCCACGTCGTTTTATGAAACTCAACCAGCAGCGTTTGTTTCATGTATTTCAGTCTGAAGATAAAGTATTGTTCTTTAAAAAACAATTGCCTTTAAAAAAAAAAAATGTTTTAATGAATTTGTTTGACGTGGTATCATAACGAATGATCTCGTGTAGATTATTTTTCGTACAGACTCTTAAATGAATATATCTCTATCTTTGTATTAAACTGTGTGCTTATAATAAGTCACATTGTACCTTGATGTCTACTAGGCAAAACAACTACCTAGTGAAAGCAAGTCTCCCATGACCAATAACTCTTAGTCCCCTTTGACCAATAACTCTTAGTCCCCTTTGACCAATAACTCTTAGTCCCCTTTGACCAATAACTCTTAGTCCCCTTTGACCAATAACTCTTAGTCCCCTTTGACCAATAACTCTTAGTCCCCTTTGACCAATAACTCTTAGTCCCCGTTGACCAATACCTCTTAGTCCCCTTTGACCAATACCTCTTAGTCCCCTTTGACCAATAACTCTTAGTCCCCTTTGACCAATAACTCTTAGTCCCCTTTGACCAATAACTCTTAGTCCCCTTTGACCAATAACTCTTAGTCCCCTTTGACCAATAACCTTTAGTCCCCTTTGACCAATAACTCTTAGTCCCCTTTGACCAATAACTCTTAGTCCCCTTTGACCAATAACTCTTAGTCCCCTTTGACCAATAACTCTTAGTCCCCGTTGACCAATAACTCTTAGTCCCCTTTGACCAATAACTCTTAGTCCCCTTTGACCAATAACTCTTAGTCCCCTTTGACCAATAACTCTTAGTCCCCTTTGACCAATAACTCTTAGTCCCCGTTGACCAATAACTCTTAGTCCCCTTTGACCAATAACTCTTAGTCCCCTTTGACCAATAACTCTTAGTCCCCTTTGACCAATAACTCTTAGTCCCCTTTGACCAATAACTCTTAGTCCCCGTTGACCAATACCTCTTAGTCCCCTTTGACCAATAACTCTTAGTCCCCTTTGACCAATAACTCTTAGTCCCCTTTGACCAATAACTCTTAGTCCCCTTTGACCAATAACCTTTAGTCCCCTTTGACCAATAACTCTTAGTCCCCTTTGACCAATAACCTTTAGTCCCCTTTGACCAATAACTCTTAGTCCCCTTTGACCAATAACCTTTAGTCCCCTTTGACCAATAACTCTTAGTCCCCTTTGACCAATAACTCTTAGTCCCCTTTGACCAATAACCTTTAGTCCCCTTTGACCAATAACTCTTAGTCCCCTTTGACCAATAACTCTTAGTCCCCTTTGACCAATACCTTTACTACCGCAGGGCCAGTAGGCAAAGTATTTATCCCAAATGGCTCCCTATTCCCTAAATATTGTGCTTTTAGGGCTGGGACGATATCGCAATACTCATTAGTATTTTGGCAAGGAAACGAAACATGAAGCAGATTTAACTAAATTGTAGCTGATGTGAAATGGCTAGCTAGTTAGCGCTAGTGGCGTTTCAATCGGTGACGTCACTTGCACGGGCCACGGATTTTGTGGGTAACGATGCTTCGAGGGTGACTGTTGTCGGTGTGCAGAGCGTCCCTGGTTCGCGCCCAGGTCGGGGCGAGGGGACGGACGTAAAGTCTATACTGTTACATAAAACAGCCCTGTTTTAAACAAGCATGTTATCCAAGAGGCACATTTATTTATTTAACAAACAGGAGGTTTTTAAAACGGAACAAATTGTTCGGAATGCTTCATGTTTACATTTTTTTTGTTGCCATGGAAAACATATCGCGATACCGGTATCATCCCGGCCCTAAGATTCACTACTTTTGACCAGAGCCCATGTGACCTCTCAGTCATATCTCCGATATGAAGGAGTAGTGGATGGATCGTTCATTTATTGCCAAAATGCAATGAAGGGACACAGTATAGACGAATTATCAGTCATCAAATGAATATTAACATTATTCCCACAACAATTCTTCATAGATCTTCTGTATAATATTATACTAACAAAACAAATAATACAAATCTAAGGGTGTGTTTCTTAAATTTGCATTCAATTTGTCGGAGTAAACTCTGGGGCTGTTTGTAAATTCAGAGCATTGTCAGATTGCCTGGTCGGTAAACTCAGAGCGCGCACTGGACGCGCTGACCGAGGAGTACTAACTGGCTAACGTTTTCTAGCTACTTCCAGACACAAATGAGAGAACAGCTCATATCCAGAGCATTACTGACTTTAACTGTGCTGCTGGCAACAATTTAATTGTTAGTTGTTGTTTTTTTTTGCCGGCATTTAGTGACTCCGGTTATATTCAACGGTTGTTTCCCGTTTGAAAATGAATCAGTTATTCTGCCCTCTGGCACACAGACGAGGGTGCATTGACATCGGAGTAGATAGCCAGAGTGAATTTACAAAATGCACCATAAATGTCTTTAAAAAAAAAAAAAGGTTATTGTGATCATATGGTGGATAAACAATTTTGTAATAATTCCTCAATTCTAATAATAAACAAATACAGTGTTTTGAAATGTAATCTCATGTCTACAACATAAAATAAACTACTATGATCGATTTTAGTATTCGAAATAAATGAACTGAACCTGAAAAAAGTGACACAATCAAGTGTTTCTCAAAATGGACGCTACCAGAAGGACCAAGGAC
Source organism: Oncorhynchus nerka (assembly GCF_034236695.1). Classification (NCBI taxonomy): domain Eukaryota; kingdom Metazoa; phylum Chordata; class Actinopteri; order Salmoniformes; family Salmonidae; genus Oncorhynchus; species Oncorhynchus nerka. Next base: position 97,824,343 of record NC_088405.1, on the reverse strand, counting down.
CAAATTGGAGCACGAGTCTAAATCCAAGTATGTGAAATGCAGCCTGGGAGGGGCCCTTCTGGAATGCTTACCCAGTTTGTACATATTTTGAAGCATGCATAGATGGAACTGCTTGGAGATGGAGACCAGCACACTGTCAACAAAAAAAAGGGATTTATTCCAAAACTGACACACACACCCACCTGTTTCTACCTACAGTGGGGAGAACAAGTATTTGATACACTGACGATTTTGCAGGTTTTCCTACTTACAAAGCATGTAGAGGTCTGTAAAAAATTTTTTTATCATAGGTACACTTCAACTGTGAGAGACGGAATCTAAAACAAAACTCCAGAAAATCACATTGTATGATTTTTAAGTAATTAATTTTTGCATTGTATCAAATATTTGTACCTCAACCGAGTGGTTCCTCCTTCTGAAAATAATGTGGCACAACCTCTTCCGGGTCATGATAGGGCTACTTATGATAATTATAATAATATGGTTATTATGTGCTAAAAGAGCAAATAATCAGTAACAAGGTCATCCTATAGTCTAGTTCCACCAGGTCATCTAACCGTGGCACGCACAGCAACAGTTAACCAAAGCCTTTTAATTCATTCAAATATTGAAATATAACCTGCGAGTTTTTAATCTTCAATTTCAACGTAGATGTCGACTTTATATATTGTCGCACTGCTAAGCAGACAAGTAGCCAGTGGCTTCCTCTGCGTCTGGAGAATTGAGAATTTGTGTGTAGTTCAACATAGGCCTATATTACGTTTCAACATAGGCCTATATTACGTTTCAACATAGGCCTATATTACGTTTCAACATAGGCCTATATTGCCTACGGCAAAAGTTGAACATTCTGCCATCACCTCCGAAGACATTGGATCAAGTTCACCACACTATTTGCTGGGCCTAATTCTAATACTTCCAAAGTGTACTAGCAAATAAGGGGCATTATTGTCACCATAAAAGTTGAATGATGGGTGTTTTTCAGGCAGAGTATAACGCTGGGTTGCAGGCATTGGGTTATTGATGCTGGGTGCTGGGTTATTGATGCTGGGTGCTGGGTTATTGATGCTGGGTGCTGGGCTATTGATGCTGGGTACTGGGCTATTGATGCTGGGTGCTGGGTTATTGATGCTGGGTGCTGGGCTATTGATGCTGGGTACTGGGCTATTGATGCTGGGTGCTGGGTTATTGATGCTGGGTGCTGGGTTATTGATGCTGGGTGCTGGGTTATTGATGCTGGGTGCTGGGTTATTGATGCTGGGTTATTGATGCTGGGTTATTGATGCTGGGTTATTGATGCTGGGTTATTGATGCTGGGTTATTGATGCTGGGTTATTGATGCTGGGTTACTGATGCTGGGTTACTGATGCTGGGTTATTGATGCTGGGTTATTGATGCTGGTTATTGATGCTGGGTTATTGATGCTGGGTTATTGATGCTGGGTTATTGATGCTGGGTTATTGATGCTGGGTTATTGATGCTGGGTTATTGATGCTGGGTTATTGATGCTGGGTTATTGATGCTGGGTTATTGATGCTGGGTTATTGATGCTGGGTTATTGATGCTGGGTTACTGATGCTGGGTTACTGATGCTGGGTTATTGATGCTGGGTTATTGATGCTGGGTTATTGATGCTGGGTTATTGATGCTGGGTTGGGTTGGGTTGATGCTGGGTTATTGATGCTGGGTTACTGATGCTGGGTTGATGCTGATGCTGGGTTACTGATGCTGGGTTATTGATGCTGGGTTTGATGCTGGGTTATTGATGCTGGGTTATTGATGCTGGGTTACTGATGCTGGGTTATTGATGCTGGGTTATTGATGCTGGGTGCTGGGTTATTGATGCTGGGTTATGGGTGCTGGGTTATTGATGCTGGGTTACTGATGCTGGGTTATTGATGCTGGGTTATTGAGATATGACCCAGTGGGTCAGATCAGAAGACTGGAGGCGTGGCATAATAGGGGCGTGGCATAATAGGGGCGTGGCTTTCAAACAGATATTTTTTTGGCCAGCCGTGTGTGTAGATGTCTTGTCCAGTTTATCTGTTCTGTTGTATAGTTATCACAAGTTAAGTTAGAGTCCTGACACTTTTATAGTATCAATGAGGCTTACACCAGTGTATGAGTTCCTCAAGATGACATCTCAATGTTGGGATGAATAACACCATATCCCAGGTCAAATCAATCAATCAATCACTTTAAGACATTCGAAAGAAAGTCAACTTTATTTTACAGCAGGGGTTCAATAAGACAGTAACATAGCGGAGGTTTCACTATCCAGATCAATAAGACAGTACATAGCGGAGGTTTCACTATCCAGATCAATAAGACAGTACATAGCGGAGGTTTCACTATCCAGATCAATAAGACAGTACATAGCGGAGGTTTCACTATCCAGATCAATAAGACAGTACATAGCGGAGGTTTCACTATCCAGATCAATAAGACAGTACATAGCGGAGGTTTCACTATCCAGATCAATAAGACAGTACATAGCGGAGGTTTCACTATCCAGATCAATCAATTATTGATGTCAACCAAATACTGGGTCTCTGAACCCCCTCATATTACAAGGTATGGGAGGGTACGCAGAGGGAGAGGGTATTAGATCACAACATCAAGGCATCCAGAAGGGTGATGAAGAGGAAGGATGATGAAGAGGGGGAGAAAGAGCAAGTCGAGTTAGATCAGAACGTCATGGAGACAGGAAAGAGAGATTTAGAGTGAGGAGGAGAGCAATAAGGAGAGTGATTGAGATAAAGAGAGCGATAGAGAGCGAGATCAGAACATCATGGCGTCCAGCCCGTCCTCCATGAACTTCTTGTAGATGGCCATGAACCTGGCGGTGAAGGCCTCTAGATGGTAGATGGCCTTATTGCCCTGCTGCAGTCGGTGTTCGTAGTGGGCAGCCATGTGGGTCACCTCTGCCTTCAGCTGGCCGTCACAGTTACCCAGCAGCTCTGTTACCAGGCCCTACACACAGACAGTTACCTAGCAGCTGTTACCAGGCCTTACACACAGACACAGTTACCTAGTAGCTCTGTTACCAGGCCCTACACACAGACACAGTTACCTAGCAGCTGTTACCAGGCCCTACACACAGACACAGTTACCTAGCAGCTGTTACCAGGCCCTACACACAGACACAGTTACCTAGTAGCTCTGTTACCAGGCCCTACACACAGACACAGTTACCTAGCAGCTGTTACCAGGCCCTACACACAGACACAGTTACCTAGTAGCTCTGTTACCAGGCCCTACACACAGACACAGTACCTTAACACACCACACAGTTACCTAGCAGCTGTTACCAGGCCTTACACACAGACACAGTACCTTAATAACACACAGTTACCTAGCAGCTCTGTTACCAGGCCCTACACACAGACAGTTACCTAGCAGCTGTTACCAGGCCCTACACACAGACACAGTTACCTAGTAGCTCTGTTACCAGGCCCTACACACAGACACAGTTACCTAGCAGCTGTTACCAGGCCCTACACACAGACACAGTTACCTAGCAGCTGTTACCAGGCCCTACACACAGACACAGTTACCTAGCAGCTGTTACCAGGCCCTACACACAGACAGTTACCTAGCAGCTGTTACCAGGCCCTACACACAGACACAGTTACCTAGCAGCTGTTACCAGGCCTTACACACAGACACAGTACCTTAATAACACAGACACAGTTACCTAGCAGCTGTTACCAGGCCCTACACACAGACACAGTTACCTAGCAGCTGTTACCAGGCCCTACACACAGACACAGTTACCTAGCAGCTGTTACCAGGCCCTACACACAGACAGTTACCTAGCAGCTGTTACCAGGCCCTACACACAGACACAGTTACCTAGTAGCTGTTACCAGGCCTTACACACAGACACAGTACCTTAATAACACAGACACAGTTACCTAGCAGCTGTTACCAGGCCCTACACACAGACACAGTTACCTAGCAGCTGTTACCAGGCCCTACACACAGACACAGTTACCTAGCAGCTGTTACCAGGCCCTACACACAGACACAGTTACCTAGCAGCTGTTACCAGGCCCTACACACAGACACAGTACCTCTCCCCCCCCCCCCCCCCCCACATGGTTGGTGCTCAGTATTTGTGAGATGTACCTTCATGATGATCTCAGGAGGAATGCAGTGAGTCAAC
>NC_088405.1:97755175-97815175 GCF_034236695.1 Oncorhynchus nerka | reverse complement strand
CAGGGACTGGTCAGTATCTAACATGGAGGCCAGGGACTGGTCAGTATCTAACATGGAGACCAGGGACTGGTCAGTATCTAACATGGAGACCAGGGACTGGTCAGTATCTAACATGGAGACCAGGGACTGGTCAGTATCTAACATGGAGACCAGGGACTGGTCAGTATCTAACATGGAGACCAGGGACTGGTCAGTATCTAACATGGAGACCAGGGACTGGTCAGTATCTAACATGGAGACCAGGGACTGGTCAGTATCTAACATGGAGACCAGGGAATGGTCAGTATCTAACATGGAGACCAGGGACTGGTCAGTATCTAACATGGAGACCAGGGACTGGTCAGTATCTAACTAGGAGACCAGGGACTGGTCAGTATCTAACATGGAGGCCAGGGACTGGTCAGTATCTAACATGGGGACCAGGGACTGGTCAGTAAGCTGTATCTAACATGGAGACCAGGGACTGGTCAGTATCTAACTAGGAGACCAGGGACTGGTCAGTATCTAACTAGGAGACCAGGGACTGGTCAGTATCTAACTAGGAGACCAGGGACTGGTCAGTATCTAACATGGAGACCAGGGACTGGTCAGTATCTATCATGGAGGCCAGGGACTGGTCAGTAAGCTGTATCTAACATGGAGACCAGGGACTGGTCAGTATCTAACATGGAGACCAGGGACTGGTCAGTATCTAACTAGGAGACCAGGGACTGGTCAGTATCTAACTAGGAGACCAGGGACTGGTCAGTATCTAACTAGGAGACCAGGGACTGGTCAGTATCTAACTAGGAGACCAGGGACTGGTCAGTATCTAACATGGAGACCAGGGACTGGTCAGTGTCTAACATGGAGACCAGGGACTGGTCAGTAAGCTGTATCTAACATGGAGACCAGGGACTGGTCAGTATCTAACATGGAGACCAGGGACTGGTCAGTAAGCTGTATCTAACATGGAGACCAGGGACTGGTCAGTATCTAACATGGAGACCAGGGACTGGTCAGTATCTAACATGGAGACCAGGGACTGGTCAGTATCTAACTAGGAGACCAGGGACTGGTCAGTATCTAACATGGAGACCAGGGACTGGTCAGTATCTAACATGGAGACCAGGGACTGGTCAGTATCTAACATGGAGACCAGGGACTGGTCAGTATCTAACTAGGAGACCAGGGACTGGTCAGTATCTAACATGGAGGCCAGGGACTGGTCAGTATCTAACATGGAGACCAGGGACTGGTCAGTAAGCTGTATCTAACATGGAGACCAGGGACTGGTCAGTATCTAACTAGGAGACCAGGGACTGGTCAGTATCTAACATGGAGGCCAGGGACTGGTCAGTATCTAACATGGAGACCAGGGACTGGTCAGTAAGCTGTATCTAACATAGAGACCAGGGACTGGTCAGTATCTAACTAGGAGACCAGGGACTGGTCAGTATCTAACTAGGAGACCAGGGACAGGTCAGTAAGCTGTATCTAACATGGAGACCAGGGACTGGTCAGTATCTAACATGGAGACCAGGGACTGGTCAGTAAGCTGTATCTAACATGGAGGCCAGGGACTGGTCAGTATCTAACATGGAGACAAGGGACTGGTCAGTATCTAACATGGAGACCAGGGACTGGTCAGTATCTAACATGGAGACCAGGGACTGGTCAGTATTTAACATGGGGACCAGGGACTGGTCAGTAAGCTGTATCTAACATGGAGACCAGGGACTGGTCAGTATCTAACTAGGAGACCAGGGACTGGTCAGTATCTATCATGGAGGCCAGGGACTGGTCAGTAAGCTGTATCTAACATGGAGACCAGGGACTGGTCAGTATCTAACATGGAGACCAGGGACTGGTCAGTATCTAACTAGGAGACCAGGGACTGGTCAGTATCTAACATGGAGACCAGGGACTGGTCAGTATCAAACATGGAGACCAGGGACTGGTCAGTATCTAACATGGAGACCAGGGACTGGTCAGTAAGCTGTATCTAACATGGAGACCAGGGACTGGTCAGTATCTAACATGGAGACCAGGGACTGGTCAGTATCTAACATGGAGACCAGGGACTGGTCAGTATCTATCATGGAGACCAGGGACTGGTCAGTAAGCTGTATCTATCATGGAGACCAGGGACTGGTCAGTATCTAACATGGAGACCAGGGACTGGTCAGTATCTATCATGGAGACCAGGGACTGGTCAGTATCTAACATGGAGACCAGGGACTGGTCAGTATCTAACATGGAGACCAGGGACTGGTCAGTAAGCTGTATCTAACATGGAGACCAGGGACTGGTCAGTATCTAACTAGGAGACCAGGGACTGGTCAGTATCTAACATGGAGACCAGGGACTGGTCAGTATCTAACATGGAGGCCAGGGACTGGTCAGTATCTAACATGGAGGCCAGGGACTGGTCAATATCTAACATGGAGGCCAGGGACTGGTCAGTATCTAACATGGAGACCAGGGACTGGTCAGTATCTAACATGGAGACCAGGGACTGGTCAGTAAGCTGTATCTAACTAGGAGACCAGGGACTGGTCAGTATCTAACATGGAGACCAGGGACTGGTCAGTATCTATCATGGAGGCCAGGGACTGGTCAGTAAGTTGTATCTAACATGGAGACCAGGGACTGGTCAGTAAGCTGTATCTAACATGGAGGCCAGGGACTGGTCAGTATCTAACATGGAGGCCAGGGACTGGTCAATATCTAACATGGAGGCCAGGGACTGGTCAGTATCTAACATGGAGGCCAGGGACTGGTCAGTATCTAACATGGAGACCAGGGACTGGTCAGTAAGCTGTATCTAACATGGAGGCCAGGGACTGGTCAGTATCTAACATGGAGACCAGGGACTGGTCAGTAAGCTGTATCTATCATGGAGACCAGGGACTGGTCAGTATCTAACATGGAGACCAGGGACTGGTCAGTATCTAACATGGAGACCAGGGACTGGTCAGTAAGCTGTATCTAACATGGAGACCAGGGACTGGTCAGTAAGCTGTATGTAACATGGAGACCAGGGACTGGTCAGTATCTAACATGGAGACCAGGGACTGGTCAGTATCTAACATGGGGACCAGGGACTGGTCAGTATCTAACATGGAGACCAGGGACTGGTCAGTATCTAACATGGAGACCAGGGACTGGTCAGTATCTAACTAGGAGACCAGGGACTGGTCAGTATCTAACATGGAGGCCAGGGACTGGTCAGTATCTAACATGGAGACCAGGGACTGGTCAGTAAGCTGTATCTAACATGGAGACCAGGGACTGGTCAGTATCTAACATGGAGACCAGGGACTGGTCAGTATCTAACATGGGGACCAGGGACTGGTCAGTATCTAACATGGAGACCAGGGACTGGTCAGTATCTAACATGGAGACCAGGGACTGGTCAGTGTCTAACATGGAGACCAGGGACTGGTCAGTATCTAACATGGAGACCAGGGACTGGTCAGTATCTAACATGGAGACCAGGGACTGGTCAGTATCTAACATGGAGACCAGGGACTGGTCAGTATCTAACATGGAGACCAGGGACTGGTCAGTAAGCTGTATCTAACTAGGAGACCAGGGACTGGTCAGTATCTAACATGGAGACCAGGGACTGGTCAGTATCTAACATGGAGACCAGGGACTGGTCAGTAAGATGTATCTAACATGGAGGCCAGGGACTGGTCAGTATCTAACATGGAGACCAGGGACTGGTCAGTATCTATCATGGAGACCAGGGACTGGTCAGTAAGCTGTATCTATCATGGAGACCAGGGACTGGTCAGTATCTAACATGGAGACCAGGGACTGGTCAGTATCTAACATGGAGACCAGGGACTGGTCAGTATCTATCATGGAGACCAGGGACTGGTCAGTATCTAACATGGAGACCAGGGACTGGTCAGTATCTAACATGGAGACCAGGGACTGGTCAGTAAGCTGTATCTAACATGGAGACCAGGGACTGGTCAGTATCTAACATGGAGACAAGGGACTGGTCAGTATCTAACATGGAGACCAGGGACTGGTCAGTATCTAACATGGAGACCAGGGACTGGTCAGTATCTATCATGGAGACCAGGGACTGGTCAGTATCTAACATGGAGACCAGGGACTGGTCAGTATCTAACATGGAGACCAGGGACTGGTCAGTAAGCTGTATCTAACATGGAGACCAGGGACTGGTCAGTATCTAACTAGGAGACCAGGGACTGGTCAGTATCTAACATGGAGACCAGGGACTGGTCAGTATCTAACATGGAGACCAGGGACTGGTCAGTATCTAACATGGAGACCAGGGACTGGTCAGTATCTAACTAGGAGACCAGGGACTGGTCAGTATCTAACATGGAGGCCAGGGACTGGTCAGTATCTAACATGGAGACCAGGGACTGGTCAGTAAGCTGTATCTAACTAGGAGACCAGGGACTGGTCAGTATCTAACATGGAGACCAGGGACTGGTCAGTATCTATCATGGAGGCCAGGGACTGGTCAGTAAGTTGTATCTAACATGGAGACCAGGGACTGGTCAGTAAGCTGTATCTAACATGGAGACCAGGGACTGATCAGTATCTAACATGGAGACCAGGGACTGGTCAGTATCTAACATGGAGACCAGGGACTGGTCAGTATCTATCATGGAGACCAGGGACTGGTCAGTAAGCTGTATCTAACATGGAGGCCAGGGACTGGTCAGTAAGCTGTATCTAACATGGAGACCAGGGACTGGTCAGTATCTAACATGGAGACCAGGGACTGGTCAGTATCTAACATGGAGACCAGGGACTGGTCAGTATCTAACATGGAGACCAGGGACTGGTCAGTATCTAACATGGAGACCAGGGACTGGTCAGTAAGCTGTATCTAACTAGGAGACCAGGGACTGGTCAGTATCTAACATGGAGACCAGGGACTGGTCAGTATCTAACATGGAGACCAGGGACTGGTCAGTAAGATGTATCTAACATGGAGGCCAGGGACTGGTCAGTATCTAACATGGAGACCAGGGACTGGTCAGTATCTATCATGGAGACCAGGGACTGGTCAGTAAGCTGTATCTATCATGGAGACCAGGGACTGGTCAGTATCTAACATGGAGACCAGGGACTGGTCAGTATCTATCATGGAGACCAGGGACTGGTCAGTATCTAACATGGAGACCAGGGACTGGTCAGTATCTAACATGGAGACCAGGGACTGGTCAGTATCTAACATAGGAGACCAGGGACTGGTCAGTATCTAACTAGGAGACCAGGGACTGGTCAGTATCTAACATGGAGGCCAGGGACTGGTCAATATCTAACATGGAGGCCAGGGACTGGTCAGTATCTAACATGGAGACCAGGGACTGGTCAGTATCTAACATGGAGACCAGGGACTGGTCAGTAAGCTGTATCTAACTAGGAGACCAGGGACTGGTCAGTATCTAACATGGAGACCAGGGACTGGTCAGTATCTATCATGGAGGCCAGGGACTGGTCAGTAAGTTGTATCTAACATGGAGACCAGGGACTGGTCAGTAAGCTGTATCTAACATGGAGACCAGGGACTGGTCAGTATCTAACATGGAGACCAGGGACTGGTCAGTATCTAACATGGAGACCAGGGACTGGTCAGTATCTAACATGGAGACCAGGGACTGGTCAGTATCTATCATGGAGACCAGGGACTGGTCAGTAAGCTGTATCTAACATGGAGGCCAGGGACTGGTCAGTATCTAACATGGAGACCAGGGACTGGTCAGTATCTATCATGGAGACCAGGGACTGGTCAGTATCTAACATGGAGACCAGGGACTGGTCAGTATCTAACATTGAGGCCAGGGACTGGTCAGTATCTAACATGGAGACCAGGGACTGGTCAGTAAGCTGTATCTATCATGGAGACCAGGGACTGGTCAGTATCTAACATGGAGACCAGGGACTGGTCAGTATCTAACATGGAGACCAGGGACTGGTCAGTAAGCTGTATCTAACATGGAGACCAGGGACTGGTCAGTAAGCTGTATGTATCATGGAGACCAGGGACTGGTCAGTATCTAACATGGAGACCAGGGACTGGTCAGTATCTAACATGGAGACCAGGGACTGGTCAGTATCTAACTAGGAGACCAGGGACTGGTCAGTATCTAACTAGGAGACCAGGGACTGGTCAGTATCTAACATGGAGACCAGGGACTGGTCAGTAAGCTGTATCTAACATGGAGACCAGGGACTGGTCAGTATCTAACATGGAGACCAGGGACTGGTCATTATCTAACATGGAGACCAGGGACTGGTCAGTATCTAACATGGAGGCCAGGGACTGGTCAGTATCTAACATGGAGGCCAGGGACTGGTCAGTATCTAACTAGGAGACCAGGGACTGGTCAGTATCTAACATGGAGACCAGGGACTGGTCAGTATCTAACATGGAGGCCAGGGACTGGTCAGTATCTAACATGGAGACCAGGGACTGGTCAGTATCTAACATGGAGACCAGGGACTGGTCAGTAAGCTGTATCTAACATGGGAGACCAGGGACTGGTCAGTAAGCTGTATCTAACATGGAGACCAGGGACTGGTCAGTATCTAACTAGGAGACCAGGGACTGGTCAGTATCTAACATGGAGACCAGGGACTGGTCAGTATCTAACATGGAGGCCAGGGACTGGTCAGTATCTAACATGGAGGCCAGGGACTGGTCAGTATCTAACATGGAGGCCAGGGACTGGTCAGTATCTAACATGGAGGCCAGGGACTGGTCAGTATCTAACATGGAGGCCAGGGACTGGTCAGTATCTAACATGGAGACCAGGGACTTGTCAGTATCTAACATGGAGACCAGGGACTGGTCAGTAAGCTGTATCTAACATGGAGACCAGGGACTGGTCAGTATCTAACTAGGAGACCAGGGACTGGTCAGTATCTAACTAGGAGACCAGGGACTGGTCAGTATCTAACATGGAGACCAGGGACTGGTCAGTATCTAACTAGGAGACCAGGGACTGGTCAGTATCTAACATGGAGACCAGCAGCCGACAGCCAAACAGGGACAGGCAGATACTTTCATAGCAAGAATCAACAAAACGCATTTTACTGTTGACCAAATAATGTTTCTAGAACAATCTACAGGAACGTTGTGTAGCAAAAATCACAGAAAATGTAGGAAGGCAATGGCAGTGTTGGTCATTTTCCGTTCATATCATTCCAGCTAATATAGTTTGTCATTTTAGCCAGGCTGGTCTCAGGCTAAAGACGTAACATAGTAGACGTAAATCAGGGACATCCCTCTCCTCACTGTGTGTGTGTGTGTGTGTATATGTGTGTAACCCACTCCTCACCGTAACAGTCTGGTGTTCTATGTGTAGTTTCTCCTCACCGTAACAGTCTGGTGTTCTATGTGTAGTTTCTCCTCACCGTTACAGTCTGGTGTTCTATGTGTAGTTTCTCCTCACTGTAACAGTCTGGTGTTCTACGTGTAGTTTCTTTCAGTCTGGGGTTCTATGTGTAGTTTCTCCTCACCGTAACAGTCTGGTGTTCTATGTGTAGTTTCTCCTGACCGTAACAGTCTGGTGTTCTATGTGTAGTTTCTCCTCACCGTAACGGTCTGGTGTTCTATGTGTAGTTTCTCCTCACCGTAACGGTCTGGTGTTCTATGTGTAGTTTCTCCTCACCGTAACAGTCTGGTGTTCTATGTGTAGTTTCTCCTCACCGTAACAGTCTGGTGTTCTATGGTGTTCTCTGGTGTTCTATGTAGTTTCTCCTCACCGTAACAGTCTGGTGTTCTATGTGTAGTTTCTCCTCACCGTAACGGTCTGGTGTTCTACGTGTAGTTTCTCCTCACCGTAACAGTCTGGTGTTCTATGTGTAGTTTCTCTCACTGTAACACGTGTAGTTTCTCCTCACTGTAACAGTCTGGTGTTCTATGTGTAGTTTCTTCTCCTCACCGTAACGGTCTGGTGTTCAGTCTGGTGTTCTATGTGTAGTTTCTCCTCACCGTAACAGTCTGGGGTTCTATGTGTAGTTTCTCCTCACCGTAACAGTCTGGTGTTCTATGTGTAGTTTCTCCTCACCGTAACAGTCTGGTGTTCTATGTGTAGTTTCTCCTCACCGTAACAGTCTGGTGTTCTATGTGTAGTTTCTCCTCACCGTAACAGTCTGGTGTTCTATGTGTAGTTTCTCCTCACCGTAACAGTCTGGTGTTCTATGTGTAGTTTCTCCTCACCGTAACGGTCTGGTGTTCTACGTGTAGTTTCTCCTCACCGTAACAGTCTGGTGTTCTATGTGTAGTTTCTCCTCACCGTAACGGTCTGGTGTTCTATGTGTAGTTTCTCCTCACCGTAACGGTCTGGTGTTCTATGTGTAGTTTCTCCTCACCGTAACAGTCTGGTGTTCTATGTGTAGTTTCTCCTCTCCTCACCGTAACGGTCTGGTGTTCTATGTGTAGTTTCTCCTCACCGTAACAGTCTGGTGTTCTATGTGTAGTTTCTCCTCACTGTAACAGTCTGGTGTTCTACGTGTAGTTTCTCCTCTCCTCACCGTAACGGTCTGGTGTTCTATGTGTAGTTTCTCCTCACCGTAACAGTCTGGTGTTCTATGTGTAGTTTCTCCACTCCGGCTCCGTACAGTTCTCTCAGCAGACACATGATACGAGTCTTCTTCCCTGCTCCAGACGGCCCGTACACCAACAGATGAGGGAAGTCCCCACACTGGACCTGGAGCAGCACACACACACACACACACACACACACACACACACACACACACACACGTTATAGAAGACAGCCCAGTACACCAACAGATGAGGAAGTAGTCTAGTGGTCAGGAGAGTCGGGCCAGTAGTCTAGTGGTCAGGAGAGTCGGGCCAGTAGTCTAGTGGTCAGGAGAGTCGGGCCAGTAGTCTAGTGGTCAGGAGAGTCGGGCCAGTAGTCTAGTGGTCAGGAGAGTCGGGCCAGTAGTCTAGTGGTCAGGAGAGTCGGGCCAGTAGCCTAAAGGCCGCTGGTTCAAATCCCCGAACCGACTTGGTGAAAAAAACTATTCATTTGCCCTTGAGCAAGGTACTTAGTCCTAATTTATGCAGCGTAGCAATCAATAATGTCTGATTATACCTAATTATCTTACTACCGTCTAAGTCGCCACACTGGACGTGATACAGGGTCTTATTCATTAAGCATCAGACATGGAGGGAGGGACGACCTGGACTTGTCCAGTAAGAAATGTCTGTTCTACTTTACTGTAGAAAAACGTTTCGCTACGAATAAAACTAGCCAGCAGATCTGACCCGCTTGCCTTAGGGTCGGACTTGCTTCCGGTGTATATTAAAGACACCGTGGAGTTGGCGTGAGATACGGCTCTCCGGGAAAGCGTACCCTCACTCTATCCAGGGATGAGAAATGACCCCACGATATGTCCCATTATCCGAAACTGTTACACCGAGAAAACTGAACGACTTTTTAATAAAAACCGACCGGAACCGAGGTTAAGCCCCGCCTTCTGGCCCGGTGTTGGGAGACTCTCTGCACGGTGCAGGTTTTTGTTCCAGCGCGGCAGTGATTCATACACAGCCTGTACAGTAACTTAGCTACCCTACTGCAGGGTCATGGCTACACTGATACATGTTGTAATTTGAGATAATTTCGTTTAATTTGTAGCTAATGTTAAAGACGTACTTAATAACCCTCACTACAGAACAGTCATGTTAAATGCGTGGCTTGTATATTACTGCATCTGGTTAACAACAACTCTACTGGAAACCTACCTAATGTCAGCTAAGTTAGTTAGCTAACAAAGACAAAACTACTGCAATAGTTACGTAGCAAGCTGGTACAAATACCAAAGACACGGGTATCTGATTACTACGGTCCCTGAACACACACCGCCATGTTGATCAACTTTGAATCTTACCAGGTTTTTCAGCTGATTTGCTTGTTCTTTGTGGTAGTCCAGTTTCCCCAGAGAAGTAGGTCTGTATTTATCCACCCACAAACTCATTTTATCTAATGTTATTTCACAGTTCTCTAGGCACTGTTTTGTTTGAGTTGCTGCGTGTTGTGTTTTTCTGATTTTAATTCCCGCGAAATATTTTTTCTTTAAGGCGCGTAGTGAAATGTCTCTAAAACTACAGAGAGTCAATGAGGGACAAACTTCCTAGTTGGCGTTTTGAAATGACTAAATGCAGCCCGCTGCTGTCACCAAGTGGTGACTCGAGGTAATTTCTGGACTGAGTTGGACAAAAACAAGTTGCTTAGATGTAGTTAAAGTTTCGAAACCAAAGGGTCTTTAACAGGTATAAAAGTACATGGATTTTTTATTTTTATTTTTTTCCATCGCAAACTGTCATAAACATAAAGCTCCGGGCTACGAGCCAATCAACGCCACAGGGATCCCGTTTACCACGCGCGCAGCTAATATTCCGTTGTATAAGTTCTTGTTCGGGGGTAAACTGTTTACATGAACCTTGGACATCCGGTTCACCAGTATCCCTGTATCCATAAATAAACAGAATATTCCTTCTTTGAGTTCATATTATGGGTTAAATGGAATAGTAACTGAAATATGGACAGTGACTGTCTGCCTATAACCTCTCACATGTAGAGTAATATAATATTATCTCCTGCAGAATTATGCATTTCTTGCCATAGAATTATACAACAAAATTATAATTTTGTCTTGGGAACAAGGATTGGAGAAATACGATTTCTTTCGGCATCTCTTGAGGAAATGTGAATGTGTCACCTTTGACCCTGTTGATGCAAGCAGACAGTATTTCAACCACATAAAATATGCACCTATGAGGAACTGATTGTTTTCTTAGCTTTTAATTTCCTTAAAACCAGTCAAACTCATGACATTCGGACATTTTGCACAGGGTCAATATTTCCACTATTTTGGAAGTATTGCGTTTTCTCCCTGGTCCTTAAAAAAAAGACAGAATTAATGCATTAGTAATATATTTAACTCTATCAATGTAAGACATTCTGGTGAGCAATATTTTATTTATTCTTCTGGGGCAACAAGTTATGACAGACAAGCAAGAGGTGGATAAAGCATCCAATTCTCATACTTGAGTAAAAGTAAAGATAACTTGTGCCTTGTTACCTTAATAGAAATTGACTCAAGGCGAGACCCAGATGCAGACACAGGAAACAGATGGTTGGAGTCTTACAATGTTTATTAAGCCAAAAGTGGAAGGCAAGAGAATGGTCGTGTTGACAGGCAAAAAGGTCAAAACCAGATCAGAGTCCAGGAGGTACAGACAGACTGGTCAAGGCAGGCAGACTGGTCAAGGCAGGCAGACTGGTTAAGGCAGGCAGACTGGTCAAGGCAGGCAGACTGGTCAGGCAGGCAGACTGGTCAGGCAGCTGGGTACAGAGTCCAGAAACAGGCAACGGTCAAAACCGGGAGGACTAGAAAAAGCAAAAAGCAGGAGAACGGGGAAACCCCTCTTTGACTTGGAAATATACAAGATGAAGTGGCACAGATGGACAGGAAACACAGGGATACATACACTGGTACAGAGAGACAGGAAACACAGGGATAAATACACTGGCACAGAGAGACAGGAAACACAGGGATAAATACACTGGCACAGAGAGACAGGAAACACAGGGATAAATACACTGGTACAGAGAGACAGGAAACACAGGGATAAATACACTGGTACAGAGAGACAGGAAACACAGGGATAAATACACTGGCACAGAGAGACAGGAAACACAGGGATAAATACACTGGCACAGAGAGACAGGAAACACAGGGATAAATACACTGGCACAGAGAGACAGGAAACACAGGGATAAATACACTGGCACAGAGAGACAGGAAACACAGGGATAAATACACTGGTACAGAGAGACAGGAAACACAGGGATAAATACACTGGTAGAGAGAGACAGGAAACACAGGGATAAATACACTGGCACAGAGAGACAGGAAACACAGGGATAAATACACTGGTACAGAGAGACAGGAAACACAGGGATAAATACACTGGCACAGAGAGACAGGAAACACAGGGATAAATACACTGGTACAGAGAGACAGGAAACACAGGGATAAATACACTGGTAGAGAGAGACAGGAAACACAGGGATAAATACACTGGCACAGAGAGACAGGAAACACAGGGATAAATACACTGGTACAGAGAGACAGGAAACACAGGGATAAATACACTGGCACAGAGAGACAGGAAACACAGGGATAAATACACTGGTACAGAGAGACAGGAAACACAGGGATAAATACACTGGCACAGAGAGACAGGAAACACAGGGATAAATACACTGGTACAGAGAGACAGGAAACACAGGGATAAATACACTGGCACAGAGAGACAGGAAACACAGGGATAAATACACTGGTACAGAGAGACAGGAAACACAGGGATAAATACACTGGCACAGATAGACAGGAAACACAGGGATAAATACACCAGGGGAAACAAGCGACACCTGGAGGGGGTGGAGACAATAACGAGGACAGGTGAAACAGATCAGGGAGTGACACAAGTCACCCAGTAAAACACTACTTGAATAAAAGTCTAAAAGTATTTGGTTTTACACATACTTAAGAGTCAAAAGCCATGGTGACACTACAACATAATTTACAAGCGAAGCATGTTATGTTTAGTGAGTCCACCAGATCAGAGGCAGTAGGGATGACCAGGGATGTTCTCTGTTTAGTGAGTCCACCAGATCAGAGGCAGTAGGGATGACCAGGGATGTTCTCTGTTTAGCGAGTCCTCCAGATCAGAGACAGTAGGGACGACCAGGGATGTTCTCTGTTTAGTGAGTCCTCCAGATCAGAGGCAGTAGGGATGACCAGGGATGTTCTCTGTTTAGTGAGTCCACCAGATCAGAGGCAGTAGGGATGACCAGGGATGTTCTCTGTTTAGTGAGTCCACCAGATCAGAGGCAGGAGGGATGACCAGTGATGTTCTCTGTTTAGTGAGTCCACCAGATCAGAGGCAGTAGGGATGACCAGGGATGTTCTCTGTTTAGTGAGTCCACCAGATCAGAGACAGTAGGGATGACCAGGGATGTTCTCTGTTTAGCGAGTCCTCCAGAACAGAGACAGTAGGGATGACCAGGGATGTTCTCTGTTTAGTGAGTCCACCAGATCAGAGGCAGTAGTGATGAACAGGGATGTTCTCTGTTTAGTGAGTCCTCCAGATCAGAGGCAGTAGGGATGACCAGGGATGTTCTCTGTTTAGTGAGTCCACCAGATCAGAGGCAGTAGGGATGACCAGGGATGTTCTCTGTTTAGTGAGTCCACCAGATCAGAGGCAGTAGGGATGACCAGGGATGTTCTCTGTTTAGTGAGTCCTCCAGATCAGAGGCAGTAGGGATGACCAGGGATGTTCTCTGTTTAGTGAGTCCTCCAGATCAGAGGCAGGAGGGATGACCAGGGATGTTCTCTGTTTAGTGAGTCCTCCAGATCAGAGGCAGTAGGGATGACCAGGGATGTTCTCTGTTTACTGAGTCCTCCAGATCAGAGGCAGTAGGGATGACCAGAGATGTTCTCTGTTTATTGAGTCCTCCAGATCAGAGGCAGTAGGGATGACCAGGGATGTTCTCTGTTTAGTGAGTTCTTCAGATCAGAGGCAGTAGAGATGACCAGGGATGTTCTCTGTTTAGTGAGTTCTTCAGATCAGAGGCAGTAGAGATGACCAGGGATGTTCTCTGGTCATACAGTATCAATTGAGGAAATGAATGAAAGTGCACTTAGACTATGCTACTCATAACAGAGGTGTGTGTGTGGGGGGGGGGGGGGGGTTAAGTAAGGAGTAACAGAGACTGGCCAACAGCATCCTGTTAGAGTACATGAGGCATAGAGACCTAAAGAGACCCCCTTTCTACCCTCCTCTTTCTACCCCTCTCTTCTCCCCTCTCTCCAGTCCTCTCTCCAGCCCTCTCTCCAGTCTTCTCTCCAGTCCTCTCCAGTCCTCTCTCCACCCCTCTCTCCTGGCCAGACTGGGTCTTATTGCCTTGGATACCCCCCAGTCTGTAGGCGCCCCAGGGCCAGGTGATGGTAGTTGACCTGCTCCATATCTTAAAAAAACTAACGTAGCGTTATATTCTTCAATGACAACGTCAGTCCACCTAGAGCCTCTGTCGCCCAGAGCTCCAATGGCGAGGAGTCTTCCTCAGCCGATGAGGACGAGGGGGACGGTGATGATGAGGGGGAGGAGCAGGTCTCAGAGCTGCCGCAGTATAAGGAGTTTCTGGTCACCAGTCGTCGTAGAAAACTGAGCAGGAACAGGAAGGGGCTGAGGAAAAGACAGGAAGTCCCCCCCTCCAGCTCTATGATTGGCCTAAGCTCCACCAATAAGACCAGCCCAAAGGCCAAGAAGGAAAAGGAAGAGGAAGATGAAGAAGAGGACAGTTGATGTACTACACGATTTTCGCCACTAGTGGGCGCCATTGTTGCATTTGTTTTGCTCAGACTGTGACAACTGTCCCCCAGATCTCCAACTCTGACTGAATTAACTGTCTTTCTAGGTTTCCACTGACTTGACTGTCTGTCTGTTGTTTAACTCTACAAGTCTGAACTGATTTAAATATTTCACAATTTTCATTCAACTGATATGAACAACTTTAAACGTGTGTGTGTGTGTGTGTGTGTGTGTGTGTGTGTGTGTGTGTGTGTGTGTGTGTGTGTGTGTGTGTGTGTGTGTGTGTGTGTGTGTGTGTGTGAGAGAGAGAGAGGTTTGGCAGGCATGCTCGAATGCCATTCATTTTTCTCTGGTCAGCCCTGGCATCCCAAGCTCCCAGCATGCATTGTGCCGTGAGTGTGATCGTGCTCCTGACCACATTCTCACACCTGTCAGCGAGACCCGGCCAGTGGTTCATTCCTCTAACGTTCCACTGGAAGGTTCTGCTCAAATGGTTTTCTTCTGGCCCTTCAAACTGTGGTGTCTCTGAAGGACAGTCTGTGGTGTGTCTGAAGGACAGTCTGTGGTGTCTGATGGACAGTCTGTGGTGTCTCTGATGGACAGTCTGTGGTGTCTCTGATGGACAGTCTGTAGTGTGTCTCTGAAGGACAGTCTGTGGTGTGTCTGATGGACAGTCTGTGGTGTCTCTGATGGACAGTCTGTGGTGTGTCTCTGAAGGACAGTCTGTGGTGTGTCTGATGGACAGTCTGTGGTGTGTCTGATGGACAGTCTGTGGTGTCTCTGATGGACAGTCTGTGGTGTGTCTCTGAAGGACAGTCTGTGGTGTCTCTGATGGACAGTCTGTGGTGTGTCTCTGAAGGACAGTCTGTGGTGTCTCTGATGGACAGTCTGTGGTGTGTCTCTGATGGACAGTCTGTGGTGTCTCTGATGGACAGTCTGTGGTGTGTCTCTGAAGGACAGTCTGTGGTGTGTCTGATGGACAGTCTGTGGTGTCTCTGATGGACAGTCTGTGGTGTGTCTGACGGACAGTCTGTGGTGTGTCTGAAGGACAGTCTGTGGTGTCTCTGATGGACAGTCTGTGGTGTCTCTGATGGACAGTCTGTGGTGTCTCTGAAGGACAGTCTGTGGTGTCTCTGATGGACAGTCTGTGGTGTCTCTGATGGACAGTCTGTGGTGTCTGATGGACAGTCTGTGGTGTCTCTGATGGACAGTCTGTGGTGTCTCTGATGGACAGTCTATGGTGTGTCTGAAGGACAGTCTGTGGTGTGTCTGAAGGACAGTCTGTGGTGTCTGATGGACAGTCTGTGGTGTCTCTGATGGACAGTCTGTGGTGTCTGATGGACAGTCTGTGGTGTCTCTGATGGACAGTCTGTGGTGTCTCTGAAGGACAGTCTATGGTGTGTCTGAAGGACAGTCTGTGGTGTGTCTGAAGGACAGTCTGTGGTGTCTCTGATGGACAGTCTGTGGTGTCTCTGATGGACAGTCTGTGGTGTGTCTGAAGGACAGTCTGTGGTGTCTCTGAAGGACAGTCTGTGGTGTGTCTGGTGGACAGTCTGTGGTGTCTCTGATGGACAGTCTGTGGTGTGTCTGAAGGAGAGTCTGTGGTGTCTCTGATGGACAGTCTGTGGTGTCTCTGATGGACAGTCTGTGGTGTCTCTGATGGACAGTCTGTGGTGTCTCTAATGGACAGTCTGTGGTGTGTATGAAGGACAGTCTGTGGTGTGTCTGTGGTGTGTCTGATGGACAGTCTGGTGTGTCTCTGAAGGACAGTCTGTGGTGTCTCTGATGGACAGTCTGTGGTGTGTCTGATGGACAGTCTGTGGTGTGTCTGACGGACAGTCTGTGGTGTGTATGATGGACAGTCTGTGGTGTCTGATGGACAGTCTGTGGTGTGTCTGGTGGACAGTCTGTGGACAGTCTGTGGTGTCTCTGATGGACAGTCTGTGGTGTGTCTGAAGGACAGTCTGTGGTGTCTCTGATGGACAGTCTGTGGTGTGTCTGTGGTGTGTCTCTGAAGGACAGTCTGTGGTGTCTCTGAAGGACAGTCTGTGGTGTCTCTGAAGGACAGTCTGTGGTGTGTCTGAAGGACAGTCTGTGGTGTCTCTGATGGACAGTCTGTAGTGTGTCTCTGATGGACAGTCTGTGGTGTCTCTGATGGACAGACTGTGGTGTGTCTGAAGGACAGTCTGTGGTGTGTCTCTGATGGACAGTCTGTGGTGTGTCTGAAGGACAGTCTGTGGTGTGTCTCTGATGGACAGTCTGTGGTGTCTCTGATGGACAGTCTGTGGTGTGTCTGAAGGACAGTCTGTGGTGTCTCTGATGGACAGTCTGTAGTGTGTCTCTGATGGACAGTCTGTGGTGTCTCTGATGGACAGTCTGTGGTGTGTCTGAAGGACAGTCTGTGGTGTGTCTCTGAAGGACAGTCTGTGGTGTGTCTGAAGGACAGTCTGTGGTGTCTCTGATGGACAGTCTGTGGTGTCTCTGATGGACAGTCTGTGGTGTGTCTGTGGTGTGTCTCTGATGGACAGTCTGTGGTGTGTCTGTGGTGTCTCTGATGGACAGTCTGTGGTGTCTCTGATGGACAGTCTGTGGTGTGTCTGTGGTGTCTCTGATGGACAGTCTGTGGTGTGTCTGTGGTGTCTCTGATGGACAGTCTATGGTGTGTAAATCCCTATTCACTATATAGTGCACTACTTTAGTCCAGAGCCCTATGGAACCCTATTCCCTATATAGTGCACTACTTTAGACCAGAACCCTATGGAACCCTATTCCCTATATAGTGGTTCATACATAGTCCCCCACACCAGTCCCCTCTACCTCCACCCCCTCTACCTCCATCCCCTCTACCTCCACCCCCTCTACCTACAACCCCTCTACCTCCACCCCCTCTACCTCCATCCTCTCTACCTCCATCCCCCTACCTCCATCCCTCTACCTCCATCCCCCTACCTCAATCCCCTCTACCTCCATCCCCTCTACCTGCATCCCCCGACCTCCATCCCCTACCTCCATCCCCTCTACCTGCATCCCCTCTACCTCCATCCCCTCTACCTGCATCCCCTCTACCTGCATCCCCTCTACCTCCATCCCCTCTACCTGCATCCTCTACCTCATCCCCTCTACCTGCATCCCCGACCTCCATCCCCCTACCTCCATCCCCTCTACCTCCATCCCCCCTACCTCAATCCCCCCTACCTCCATCCCCTCTACCTGCATCCCCTCTACCTCCATCCCCCTACCTCCATCCCTCTACCTCCATCCCTCTACCTCCATCCCCCTACCTCCATCCCCTCTACCTCCATCCCCTCTACCTCCATCCCCTCTACCTCCACCTCCTCTACCTCCATCCCCTCTACCTCCATCCCCTCTACCTCCACCCCTCTACCTCCATCCCCTCTACCTCCATCCCCTACCTCCTCCCCTCTACCTCCATCCCTCTACCTCCATCCCCTCTACCTCCACCCCCCCTACCTCCATCCCCTCTACCTCCATCCCCCTACCTCCATCCCCTCTACCTCCATCCTCTACCTCCATCCCTCTACCTCCTCCCCTCTACCTCCATCCCCTACCTCCTCCCCTCTACCTCCATCCCCTCTACCTCCAACCCCCCTACCTCGATCCCCCTACCTCCAACCCCTCTACCTCCAACCCCTACCTCCATCCCCCTACCTCCATCCCCTCTACCTCCTCCCCTCTACCTCCATCCCTCTACCTCCACCTCCTCTACCTCCATCCCCTCTACCTCTACCTCCATCCCCCTACCTCCATCCCCCCTACCTCCATCCCCCTACCTCCTCCCCTCTAGCTCCTCCCCTCTCCACCTCCACCTCCTCCTCTACCTCCATCCCCCTACCTCCATCCCCCTACCTCCATCCCCCTACCTCCATCCCCTCTACCTCCATCCCCCTCATCCCCCTCCATCCCCTCTACCTCCATCCCCCTACCTCCATCCCCTCTACCTCCATCCCCCTACCTCCATCCATCCCCTCTACCTCCATCCCCTCTACCTCCATCCCCCTACCTCCATCCCCTCTACCTCCACCCCTCTACCTCCATCCCCCTCTACCTCCATCCCCTCTACCTCCACCCCCTCTACCTCCATCCCTCTACCTCCACCCCCTCTACCTCCACCCCCCGACCTCCACCCTCTACCTCCACCCCTCTACCTCCATCCCCTCTACCTCCATCCCTCTACCTCCACCCCCTCTACCTCCACCCCTCTACCTCCACCCCTCTACCTCCACCTACCTACTGTACATGACCATCTGATCAATTATCACTCCAGTGATACACACACACACACACACACACACACACACACAGTACTGCTCTTTCATGGCTCGTGAAATGTTAATGTGTGCTCCTCCAACCTCAGTTTATCCACAGAGGACTCTGTGTAGATCAGTCTGTTTCAACTGTAGTTTATCCACAGAGGACTCTGTGTACATCAGTCTGTTTCAACTGTAGTTTATCCACAGAGGACTCTGTGTACATCAGTCTGTTTCAACTGTAGTTTATCCACAGAGGACTCTGTGTACATCAGTCTATTTCAACTGTAGTTTATCCACAGAGGACTCTGTGTACATCAGTCTATTTCAACTGTAGTTTATCCACAGAGGACTCTGTGTACATCAGTCTGTTTCAACTGTAGTTTATCCACAGAGGACTCTGTGTACATCAGTCTATTTCAACTGTAGTTTATCCACAGAGGACTCTGTGTACATCAGTCTATTTCAACTGTAGTTTTTCCACAGAGGACTCTGTGTAAATCAGTCTATTTCAACTGTAGTTTATCCACAGAGGACTCTGTGTACACCAGTCTATTTCCACTGTAGTTTATCCACAGAGGACTCTGTGTACACCAGTCTATTTCCACTGTAGTTTATCCACAGAGGACTCTGTGTACATCAGTCTATTTCAACTGTAGTTTATCCACAGAGGACTCTGTGTACATCAGTCTATTTCAACTGTAGTTTATCCACAGAGGACTCTGTGTACACCAGTCTATTTCAACTGTAGTTTATCCACAGAGGGCTCTGTGTACATCAGTCTATTTCAACTGTAGTTTATCCACAGAGGGCTCTGTGTACATCATTCTATTTCAACTGTAGTTTATCCACAGAGGACTCTGTGTACATCAGTCTATTTCAACTGTAGTTTATCCACAGAGGACTCTGTGTACATCAGTCTAATGCTAATGCTAGTGCTGATCCTAATGTGAACACTGGAGATGTTGCATTTGACTCTCTGCCAGTCTTCTCTGCCAGTCTTCTCTGCCAGTCTTCTCTGCCAGCCTCTGCCAGTCTCCTCTGCCAGTCTTCTCTGCCAGTCTCCTCTGCCAGTCTCCTCTGCCAGTCTTCTCTGCTAGTCTCCTCGGCCAGTCTCCTCTACCAGTCTCCTCTGCCAGTCTTCTCTGCAAGTCTCCTCTGCCAGTCTTCTCTGCCAGTCTTCTCTGCCAGTCTTCTCTGCCAGTCTTCTCTGCCAGTCTCCTCTGCCAGTCTTCTCTGCCAGTCTTCTCTGCCAGTCTCCTCTGCCAGTCTCCTCTGCCAGTCTTCTCTGCCAGTCTTCTCTGCCAGTCTTCTCAGCCAGTCTCCTCTGCCAGTCTTCTCTGCCAGTCTCATCTGCCAGTCTTCTCTGCCAGCCTCTGCCAGTCTTCTCTGCCAGTCTCCTCTGCCAGTCTTCTCTGCCAGTCTTCTCTGCCAGCCTCTGCCAGTCTCCTCTGCCAGTCTTCTCAGCCAGTCTTCTCGGCCAGCCTCTGCCAGTCTCCTCAGCCAGTCTTCTCTGCCAGTCTTCTCTGCCAGTCTCATCTGCCAGTCTTCTCTGCCAGTCTTCTCTGCCAGTCTTCTCTGCCAGTATTCTCTGTCAGTCTTCTCTGCCAGTCTTCTCTGTCAGTCTTCTCTGCCAGTCTTCTCTGCCAGTCTCATCTGCCAGTCTTCTCTGCCAGTCTTCTCTGCCAGTCTTCTCTGCCAGTATTCTCTGTCAGTCTTCTCTGCCAGTCTTCTCTGTCAGTCTTCTCTGCCTGTCTTCTCTGCCAGTCTCCTCAGCCAGTCTTCTCTGCCAGTCTTCTCTGCCAGCCTCTGCCAGTCTCCTCTGCCAGTCTTCTCAGCCAGTCTTCTCTGCCAGTCTTCTCTGCCAGCCTCTGCCAGTCTTCTCTGCCAGTCTTCTCTGCCAGTCTTCTCTGCCAGCCTCTGCCAGTCTCCTCTGCCAGCCTCTGCCAGTCTTCTCTGCCAGTCTTCTCTGCCAGTCTCCTCTGCCAGTCTTCTCTGCCAGTCTTCTCTGCCAGTCTCCTCTGCCAGTCTCCTCTGCCAGTCTTCTCAGCCAGCCTTTGCCAGTCTTCTCTGCCAGCCTCTGCCAGTCTTCTCTGCCAGTCTTCTCTGCCAGTCTTCTCTGCCAGCCTCTGCCAGTCTTCTCTGCCAGCCTCTGCCAGTCTTCTCAGCCAGCCTCTGCCAGTCTTCTCTGCCAGTCTTCTCTGTCAGTCTTCTCTGCCAGTCTCCTCTGCCAGTCTTCTCAGCCAGCCTCTGCCAGTCTTCTCTGCCAGCCTCTGCCAGTCTTCTCTGCCAGTCTTCTCTGCCAGTCTTCTCTGCCAGTCTTCTCTGCCAGCCTCTGCCAGTCTTCTCTGCCAGTCTTCTCTGCCAGTCTTCTCTGCCAGTATTCTCTGCCAGTCTTCTCTGCCAGTATTCTCTGCCAGTCTTCTCAGCCAGCCTCCTCTGCCAACCTCCTCTTTTTACATTTTGTAGGTCCCACCTGTGTTTGTGTGGGCAATGAGTGCCATGCAAGTGGCAATCTTTTTTTTTTGGGTGGGGGGGGCTAATCCCATCACATTATAACCTGTGTGTCCGTCCCAGTCCTAGTCCCCTTGGCGTGACTCTGTGAGTCAGCTGATGAGTAAGTTGGATCAGCTCCACCTGGACATTCAGGTAGCACTCAGTGCCGCTAGCTCCTCCCACTCTGGCACGCCCACGACAACAACAAAGAACAACCACATCACCTACGACAACCACAACAACCTGAATCACAACCGGAGAATCAGATTGACTGCAAACATACAAGTGGCGGTTGAATTTTCATAGAACCTCAAGAGAAAATGGCTCAAATCTGGAGAAGTGCATGTTGGGATGTTGTGGGGGAGAGCCCAGCAGTGGGGTTATGAGTCAGAGGATATTTCACTATGGAAGCTAATGTAACAGGAAACAAAGGGCTCTGAGACGTGGGTTTAACTCTGAACACACGAAAGGATGTATACGAAGGGTATGGGGCAACAGAAGACGAACAGCAGAGGATAATGGCTTCGGAGATGGGAAACGGGCTGATAAACTGGGGGGGTGGAGTTTGCAGGGTTCCACCCAGGGGGAAGATCCAGCCTTACCTTCTGATCTAGCCGATACCGGGGGAGCCGGGGTCCGATGGCGATCTGCTTGTCGTCGATACCTGGAGGTGGTCTTGAGGAGGGCTGACCGGGCACGACGACAGCAGCGGACAAACATCTGGGTAGAAGGTACGCGGAAACCTGCTCAGAGAAGAGGTGGGGCTGATACCCCAGGGAACACTCAAAAGGAGATCCGTGGCAGAGCAGGGAAGGGTGTTGCGGGCGTATTCGACCAACACAAGCTGCTGGCTCCAGGTGGTGGTGTTGGTGGAGACCAGGCAGTGCAGAGTAGTCTCTAGGTCCTGGTTGGCTCGCTCTGACTGGCCGTTGGACTGGGGATGGAAGCCGGAGGAAAGGCTGGCCGACAACCCACTGGGGGTGCAGAACGCCTTCCAGAAACGGGGAGAGAACTGAGGACCCCGGTCTGAGACCATGTCCACTGGTAGACCATGGATCCGGAAGACGTGCTGCACCATGAGCCCTCTTTGGCAGAGGGTAGTTTGGGGAGAGGAATGAAGTGGGTGGAAAAACTGATCCTCCATGGTCAGGATGGCGGCGTTGCCATCAGACGGGGGAAAGACCCGTGACAAGGTCCAGGGGGATGTGAGACCAGGGATGGTGAGGGACAGGCAGAGGTTGGAGGAGACCAGAGGTTGGAGGAGACCAGGGATGGTGAGGGACAGGCAGAGGTTGGAGGAGACCAGGGACGGTGAGGGACAGGCAGAGGTTGGAGGAGACCAGAGGTTGGAGGAGACCAGGGATGGTGAGGGACAGGCAGAGGTTGGAGGAGACCAGAGGTTGGAGGAGACCAGAGGTTGGAGGAGACCAGAGGTTGGAGGAGACCAGGGATGGTGAGGGACAGGCAGAGGTTGGAGGAGCCCAGAGGTTGGAGGAGACCAGGGACGGTGAGGGACAGGCAGAGGTTGGAGGAGACCATAGGTTGGAGGATACCAGAGGGAGGATACCAGAGGTTGGAGGAGACCAGAGGTTGGAGGAGACAAGGGATGGTGAGGGACAGACAGAGGTTGGAGGAGACCAGGGACGGTGAGGGACAGGCAGAGGTTGGAGGAGACCAGAGGTTGGAGGAGACCAGAGGTTGGAGGAGACCAGAGGTTGGAGGAGACCAGAGGTTGGAGGAGACCAGAGGTTGGAGGAGACCAGAGGTTGGAGGAGACCAGGGATGGTGAGGGACAGGCAGAGGTTGGAGGAGACCAGAGGTTGGAGGAGACCAGGGATGGTGAGGGACAGGCAGAGGTTGGAGGAGACCAGAGGTTGGAGGAGACCAGGGATGGTGAGGGACAGGCAGAGGTTGGAGGAGACCAGAGGTTGGAGGAGACCAGAGGTTGGAGGAGACCAGGGATGGTGAGGGACAGGCAGAGGTTGGAGGAGACCAGAGGTTGGAGGAGGAGACAGGCAGAGGTTGGTGGAGGGGACAGGCAGAGGTTGGAGGAGACCAGGATGGTGAGGGACAGGCAGAGGTTGGAGGAGACCCAGGGACCAGGGATGGTGAGGGACAGGCAGAGGTTGGAGGAGACCAGAGGTTGGAGGAGACCAGAGGTTGGAGGAGACCAGGGTGGAGGTTGGAGGAGACCAGGGATGGTGAGGGAGGCAGAGGTTGGAGGAGACCAGAGGTTGGAGGAGACCAGGGATGGTGAGGGACAGGAGACCAGAGGTTGGAGGAGACCAGAGGTTGGAGGAGACCAGGATGGTGAGGG
Source organism: Oncorhynchus nerka (assembly GCF_034236695.1). Taxonomy (NCBI): domain Eukaryota; kingdom Metazoa; phylum Chordata; class Actinopteri; order Salmoniformes; family Salmonidae; genus Oncorhynchus; species Oncorhynchus nerka. Next base: position 97,791,720 of record NC_088405.1, on the reverse strand, counting down.
ACAGGCAGAGGTTGGAGGAGACCAGAGGTTGGAGGAGAGGGATGGTGAGGGACAGGCAGAGGTTGGAGGAGACCAGGATGGGAGGAGACAGGCAGAGGTTGGAGGAGACCAGAGGATGGAGACCAGGACCAGAGGTTGGAGGAGACCAGGGATGGTGAGGGACAGGCAGAGGTTGGAGGAGACCAGGGATGGTGAGGGACAGGCAGAGGTTGGAGGAGACCAGAGGTTGGAGGAGACCAGGGATGGTGAGGGACAGGCAGAGGTTGGAGGAGACCAGAGGTTGGAGGAGACCAGAGGTTGGAGGAGACCAGAGGTTGGAGGAGACCAGGGATGGAGGGAGGGACAGGCAGAGGTTGGAGGAGACCAGAGGTTGGAGGAGACAGGGAGGTTGGAGGAGACCAGAGGTTGGAGGAGACCAGGGATGGTGAGGGACAGGCAGAGGTTGGAGGAGACCAGAGGTTGGAGGAGACCAGAGGTTGACAGGCAGAGGTTGGAGGAGACCAGGAGGTTGAGGAGACAGGCAGAGGTTGGAGGAGACCAGGGATGGAGGAGACCAGGGATGGTGAGGGACAGGCAGAGGTTGGAGGAGACCAGAGGTTGGAGGAGGGACAGGCAGAGGTTGGAGGAGACCAGAGGTTGGAGGCACCCAGGCAGAGGTTGGAGGAGACCAGAGGTTGGAGGAGACCAGGGATGGTGAGGACAGGCAGAGGTTGGAGGAGACAGAGGTTGGAGGAGACCAGGGAGGTTGGACCAGAGGTTGGAGAGACCAGAGGTTGGAGGAGACCAGGGATGGTGAGGGACAGGCAGAGGTTGGAGGAGACCAGAGGTTGGAGGAGACCAGGGAGAGGTTGGAGGAGACCAGGGATGGTGAGGGACAGGCAGAGGTTGGAGGAGACCAGAGGTTGGAGGAGACCAGAGGTTGGAGGAGGGACAGGCAGAGGTTGGAGGAGACCAGGGATGGTGAGGGACAGGCAGAGGTTGGAGGAGACCAGAGGTTGGAGGAGACCAGAGGTTGGAGGAGACCAGAGGTTTGGAGGGAGACAGGCAGAGGTTGGAGGAGACCAGAGGTTGGAGGAGACCAGGGATGGTGAGGGACAGGCAGAGGTTGGAGGAGACCAGGGACAGGCAGAGGTTGGAGGAGACCAGAGGTTGGAGGAGACCAGGGATGGTGAGGGACAGAGGTTGGAGGAGACCAGAGGTTGGACAGGCAGGAGACCAGGGATGGTGAGGGACAGGCAGAGGTTGGAGGAGACCAGGTTGGGGAGGTTGAGGGACCAGGGGAGACCAGAGGTTGGAGGAGACCAGAGGTTGGAGGGACAGGCAGAGGTTGGAGGAGACCAGGGAGGTGAGGGACAGGCAGAGGTTGGAGGAGACCAGAGGTTGGAGGAGACCAGAGGATTGGAGGGACAGGCAGAGGTTGGAGGAGACCAGAGACCAGGGAGTGAGGGACCAGAGGTTGGAGGAGACCAGAGGTTGGAGGAGACCAGGGATGGTGAGGGAGGCAGAGGTTGGAGAGACCAGAGGTTGGAGGAGACCAGGGATGGGAGGGACAGGCAGAGGTTGGAGGAGACCAGAGGTTGGAGGAGACCAGGGATGGTGAGGGACAGGCAGAGGTTGGAGGAGACCAGAGGTTGGAGGAGACCAGAGGTTGGAGGAGACCAGAGGATGGTGAGGGACAGGCAGAGGTTGGAGGAGGGACAGAGGTTGGAGGAGACCAGAGGTTGGAGGAGACCAGGGATGGTGAGGGACAGGCAGAGGTTGGAGGAGACCAGAGGTTGGAGGAGACCAGGATGGTGAGGGACAGGCAGAGGTTGGAGGAGACCAGGGATGGTGAGGGACAGAGACCAGAGGTTGGATGGTGAGGGACAGGCAGAGGTTGGAGGAGACCAGAGGTTGGAGGAGACCAGGGATGGTGAGGGACAGGCAGAGGTTGGAGGAGACCAGAGGTTGGAGGAGACCAGGGATGGTGAGGGAGGTTGGAGGAGACCAGAGGTTGGAGGAGACCAGGGATGGTTGAGGGACAGGCAGAGGTTGGAGGAGACCAGAGGTTGGAGGAGACCAGAGGTTGGAGGAGACCAGAGGTTGGAGTGAGGGACAGGCAGAGGTTGGAGGAGACCAGGGATGGTGAGGGACACCAGAGGTTGGAGGAGACCAGAGGTTGGAGGACACCAGAGGTTGGAGGACACCAGAGGTTGGAGGACACCAGAGGTTGGAGGAGACCAGGGGTTGGAGGAAACCAGAGGATGGAGGAGACCAGGGATGGTGAGGGACAGGCAGAGGTTGGAGGAGACCAGGGATGGTGAGGGACAGGCAGAGGTTGGAGGAGACCAGAGGTTGGAGGAGACCAGGGATGGTGAGGGACAGGCAGAGGTTGGAGGAGACCAGAGGTTGGAGGAGACCAGAGGTTGGAGGAGACCAGGGGTTGGAGGAGACCAGAGGTTGGAGGAGACCAGGGATGGTGAGGGACAGGCAGAGGTTGGATGGTGAGGGACAGGCAGAGGTTGGAGGAGACCAGAGGTTGGAGGAGACCAGAGGTTGGAGGAGACCAGAGGTTGGAGGAGACCAGGGATGGTGAGGGACAGGCAGAGGTTGGAGGAGACCAGAGGTTGGAGGAGACCAGGGATGGTGAGGGACAGGCAGAGGTTGGAGGAGACCAGAGGTTGGAGGAGACCAGGGATGGTGAGGGACAGGCAGAGGTTGGAGGAGACCAGGGATGGTGAGGGACAGGCAGAGGTTGGAGGAGACCAGAGGTTGGAGGAGACCAGGGATGGTGAGGGACAGGCAGAGGTTGGAGGAGACCAGAGGTTGGAGGAGACCAGGGAGGTTGGAGGAGACCAGAGGTTGGAGGAGACCAGGGATGGTGAGGGACAGGCAGAGGTTGGAGGAGACCAGAGGTTGGAGGAGACCAGAGGTTGGAGGAGACCAGGGATGGTGAGGGACAGGCAGAGGTTGGAGGAGACCAGAGGTTGGAGGAGACCAGAGGTTGGAGGAGACCAGGAGACCAGAGGTTGGAGGAGACCAGAGGTTGGAGGAGACCAGAGGTTGGAGGAGACCAGAGGTTGGAGGAGACCAGAGGTTGGAGGAGACCAGGGATGGTGAGGGACAGGCAGAGGTTGGAGGAGACCAGAGGTTGGAGGAGACCAGAGGTTGGAGGAGACCAGAGGTTGGAGGAGACCAGGGATGGTGAGGACAGAGGTTGGAGGAGAGGTTGGAGGAGACCAGAGGTTGGAGGAGACCAGAGGTTGGAGGAGACCAGGGATGGTGAGGGACAGGCAGAGGTTGGAGGAGACCAGGGATGGTGAGGGACAGGCAGAGGTTGGAGGAGACCAGAGGTTGGAGGAGACCAGAGGTTGGAGGAGACCAGGGATGGTGAGGGACAGGCAGAGGTTGGAGGAGACCAGAGGTTGGAGGAGACCAGGGATGGTGAGGGACAGGCAGAGGTTGGAGGAGACCAGAGGTTGGAGGAGACCAGGGATGGTGAGGGACAGGCAGAGGTTGGAGGAGACCAGAGGTTGGAGGAGCCCAGGATGGTGAGGGACAGGCAGAGGTTGGAGGAGACCAGAGGTTGGAGGAGACCAGAGGTTGGAGGAGACCAGAGGTTGGAGGAGACCAGAGGTTGGAGGAGACCAGGGATGGTGAGGGACAGGCAGAGGTTGGAGGAGACCAGAGGTTGGAGGAGACCAGGGATGGTGAGGGACAGGCAGAGGTTGGAGGAGACCAGGGATGGTGAGGGACAGGCAGAGGTTGGAGGAGACCAGAGGTTGGAGGAGACCAGAGGACACCAGAGGTTGGAGGAGACCAGGGGTTGGAGGACAACCAGAGGTTGGAGGAGACCAGGGACCAGGGACAGGCAGAGGTTTGGAGGAGACCAGGGATGGTGAGGGACAGGCAGAGGTTGGAGGAGACCAGAGGTTGGAGGAGACCAGGGATGGTGAGGGACAGGCAGAGGTTGGAGGAGACCAGAGGTTGGAGGAGACCAGAGGTTGGAGGAGACCAGGGATGGTGAGGGACAGGCAGAGGTTGGAGGAGACCAGGGACGGTGAGGGACAGGCAGAGGTTGGAGGAGACCAGAGGTTGGAGAGACCAGGGTGGGAGGTTGGAGGAGACCAGGATGGTGAGGGACAGGCAGAGGTTGGAGGAGACCAGAGGTTGGAGGAGACCAGGGATGGTGAGGGACAGGCAGAGGTTGGAGGAGACCAGAGGTTGGAGGAGACCAGGGATGGTGAGGGAGGCAGGAGCAGAGGTTGGAGGAGACCAGGAGGTTGGAGGAGACCAGAGGTTGGAGGAGACCAGAGGTTGGAGGAGACCAGGGGTTGGAGGAGACCAGAGGTTGGAGGAGCCCAGGATGGTGAGGGACAGGCAGAGGTTGGAGAAGACCAGAGGTTGGAGGAGACCAGAGGTTGGAGGAGACCAGGGTTGGAGGTTGGACCAGAGGTTGGAGGAGACCAGGTTGGGGACAGGCAGAGAGGAGACCAGGGATGGTGGTGAGGGACAGGCAGAGGTTGGAGGAGACCAGAGGTTGGAGGAGACCAGGGATGGTGAGGGACAGGCAGAGGTTGGAGGAGACCAGAGGTGAGGGACAGGCAGAGGGAGACCAGAGGTTGGAGGAGACCAGAGGTTGGAGGAGACCAGGATTGAGGGACAGGCAGAGGTTGGAGGAGACCAGAGGTTGGAGGAGACCAGGGATGGTGAGGGACAGGCAGAGGTTGGAGGAGACCAGAGGTTGGAGGAGACCAGGGATGGTGAGGGACAGGCAGAGGTTGGAGGAGACCAGAGGTTGGAGGAGACCAGAGGTTGGAGGAGACCAGAGGTTGGAGGAGACCAGAGGTTGGAGGAGACCAGAGGTTGGAGGAGACCAGAGGTTGGAGGAGGGACAGGCAGAGGTTGGAGGAGACCAGGGATGGTGAGGGACAGGCAGAGGTTGGAGGAGACCAGAGGTTGGAGGAGACCAGAGGTTGGAGGACACCAGAGGTTGGAGGACACCAGAGGTTGGAGGACACCAGAGGTTGGAGGACACCAGAGGTTGGAGGAGACCAGAGGTTGGAGGAGACCAGGGATGGGATGGAGCAGAGACCAGGAGACCAGGAGGTTGAGGGACAGGGAGGTTGAGGAGACCAGGGATGGTGAGGGACAGGCAGAGGTTGGAGGAGACCAGAGGTTGGAGGAGACCAGGGATGGTGAGGGACAGGCAGAGGTTGGAGGAGACCAGAGGTTGGAGGAGACCAGAGGTTGGAGGAGACCAGGGATGGTGAGGGACAGGCAGAGGTTGGAGGAGACCAGAGGTTGGAGGAGACCAGAGGTTGGAGGAGACCAGGGAGGTTGGAGGAGACCAGAGGTTGGAGGAGACCAGGGATGGTGAGGGACAGGCAGAGGTTGGAGGAGACCAGAGGTTGGAGGAGACCAGAGGTTGGAGGAGACCAGAGGTTGGAGGAGACCAGGGATGGTGAGGGACAGGCAGAGGTTGGAGGAGACCAGAGGTTGGAGGAGACCAGGGATGGTGAGGGACAGGCAGAGGTTGGAGGAGACCAGAGGTTGGAGGAGACCAGGGATGGTGAGGACAGGCAGAGGTTGGAGGAGACCAGAGGTTGGAGGAGACCAGGATGGTGAGGGACACAGAGGTTGGAGGACCAGAGGTTGGAGGAGACCAGGGAGGCAGAGGTTGGAGGAGACCAGAGGTTGGAGGAGACCAGAGGTTGGAGGGACCAGAGGTTGGAGGACAGGCAGAGGTTGGAGGAGACCAGAGGTTGGGTTGGAGGAGACCAGGGATGGTGAGGGACAGGCAGAGGTTGGAGGAGACCAGAGGATGGAGGAGACCAGGGATGGTGAGGGACAGGCAGAGGTTGGAGGAGACCAGAGGTTGGAGGAGACCAGGGATGGTGAGGGACAGGCAGAGGTTGGAGGAGACCAGAGGTTGGAGGAGACCAGAGGTTGGAGGAGACCAGGGATGGTGAGGGACAGGCAGAGGTTGGAGGAGACCAGGGATGGTGAGGGACAGGCAGAGGTTGGAGGAGACCAGAGGTTGGAGGAGACCAGAGGTTGGAGGAGACCAGAGGTTGGAGGAGACCAGAGGTTGGAGGAGACCAGAGGTTGGAGGAGACCAGAGGTTGGAGGAGACCAGGGATGGTGAGGGACAGGCAGAGGTTGGAGGAGACCAGGATGGGAGGGGACAGGCAGAGGTTGGAGGAGACCAGAGGTTGGATGGGAGACCAGAGGTTGGAGGAGACCAGAGGTTGGAGGAGACCAGAGGTTGGAGGAGACCAGAGGTTGGAGGAGAGGGACCAGGCAGAGGTTGGAGGAGACCAGAGGTTGGAGGAGACCAGAGGTTGGAGGAGGGACAGGCAGAGGTTGGAGGAGACCAGAGGTTGGAGGAGACCAGGGAGGGACAGGCAGAGGTTGGAGGAGACCAGAGGTTGGAGGAGACCAGGGATGGTGAGGGACAGGCAGAGGTTGGAGGAGACCAGAGGTTGGAGGAGACCAGGATGGGTGAGGGACAGGCAGAGGTTGGAGGAGACCAGAGGTTGGAGGAGACCAGAGGATGGTGAGGGACAGGCAGAGGTTGGAGGAGACCAGAGGTTGGATGGAGGAGACCAGAGGTTGGAGGAGACCAGAGGTTGGAGGAGACCAGAGGTTGGAGGAGACCAGAGGTTGGAGGAGACCAGGGATGGTGAGGGACAGGCAGAGGTTGGAGGAGACCAGAGGTTGGAGGAGACCAGAGGTTGGAGGAGACCAGAGGTTGGAGGAGACCAGAGGTTGGAGGAGACCAGGGATGGTGAGGGACAGGCAGAGGTTGGAGGAGACCAGAGGTTGGAGGAGACCAGGTGAGGGAGGCAGAGGGAGGAGACCAGAGGTTGGAGGAGACCAGAGGTTGGAGGAGACCAGGGATGGTGAGGGACAGGCAGAGGTTGGAGGAGACCAGAGGTTGGAGGAGACCAGAGGTTGGAGGAGACCAGAGGTTGGAGGAGACCAGAGGATGGAGGGACAGGCAGAGGTTGGAGGAGACCAGGGATGGTGAGGGACAGGCAGAGGTTGGAGGAGACCAGAGGTTGGAGGAGACCAGAGGTTGGAGGAGACCAGAGGTTGGAGGAGACCAGGGATGGTGAGGGACAGGCAGAGGTTGGAGGAGACCAGAGGTTGGAGGAGAGGGACAGGTGAGGGACAGGCAGAGGTTGGAGGAGGAGGAGACCAGAGGTTGGAGGAGACCAGAGGTTGGAGGAGACCAGGGAGGTGAGGGACAGGCAGAGGTTGGAGGAGACCAGAGGTTGGAGGAGACCAGGAGGTTGGAGGAGACCAGAGGTTGGAGGAGACCAGGGAGGAGGGACAGGCAGAGGTTGGAGGAGACCAGGGATGGTGAGGGACAGGCAGAGGTTGGAGGAGACCAGAGGTTGGAGGAGACCAGGGATGGTGAGGGACAGGCAGAGGTTGGAGGAGACCAGAGGTTGGAGGAGACCAGGGATGGTGAGGGACAGGCAGAGGTTGGAGGAGACCAGAGGTTGAGGAGACCAGAGGTTGGAGGAGACCAGGGGTGGTGGGGGGACAGGCAGAGGTTGGAGGAGACCAGAGGTTGGAGGAGACCAGAGGTTGGAGGAGACCAGGGACGGTGAGGGACAGGCAGAGGTTGGAGGAGACCAGGGATGGTGAGGGACAGGCAGAGGTTGGAGGAGACCAGAGGTTGGAGGAGACCAGAGGTTGGAGGACACCAGAGGTTGGAGGACACCAGAGGTTGGAGGAGACCAGACCAGAGGTTGGAGGAGACCAGGGGCGGTGAGGGACAGGCAGAGGTTGGAGGAGACCAGAGGTTGGAGACCAGAGGTTGGAGGAGACCAGAGGTTGGAGGAGACCAGGGATGGTGAGGGACAGGCAGAGGTTGGAGGAGACCAGGGATGGTGAGGGACAGGCAGAGGTTGGAGGAGACCAGAGGTTGGAGGAGACCAGGGATGGTGAGGGACAGGCAGAGGTTGGAGGAGACCAGAGGTTGGAGGAGACCAGGGGTTGGAGGAGACCAGAGGTTGGAGGAGACCAGAGGTTGGAGGAGACCAGGGATGGTGAGGGACAGGCAGAGGTTGGAGGAGACCAGGGACGGTGAGGGACAGGCAGAGGTTGGAGGAGACCAGGGAGGAGGGGAGGAGACCAGAGGTTGGAGGAGACCAGGGAGGTTGGAGGGACAGGCAGAGGTTGGAGGAGACCAGGATGGTGAGGGACAGGCAGAGGTTGGAGGAGACCAGAGGTTGGAGGAGACCAGAGGTTGGAGGAGACCAGGGATGGTGAGGGACAGGCAGAGGTTGGAGGAGACCAGAGGTTGGAGGAGACCAGGGATGGTGAGGGACAGGCAGAGGTTGGAGGAGACCAGAGGTTGGAGGAGACCAGGGATGGTGAGGGACAGGCAGAGGTTGGAGGAGACCAGAGGTTGGAGGAGACCAGAGGTTGGAGGAGATGGTGAGGGACAGGCAGAGGTTGGAGGAGGGACAGGCAGAGGTTGGAGGAGACCAGGGATGGTGAGGGACAGGCAGAGGTTGGAGGAGACCAGAGGTTGGAGGAGACCAGGGAGGTTGAGGAGCAGAGGTTGGAGGACACCAGAGGTTGGAGGACACCAGAGGTTGGAGGACACCAGAGGTTGGAGGAGACCAGGGGTTGGAGGAAACCAGAGGATGGAGGATCCCAGGATGGTGAGGGACAGGCAGAGGTTGGACAAGACCAGAGGTTGGAGGAGACCAGGGATGGTGAGGGACAGGCAGAGGTTGGAGGAGACCAGAGGTTGGAGGAGACCAGGGATGGTGAGGGACAGGCAGAGGTTGGAGGAGACCAGAGGTTGGAGGAGACCAGAGGTTGGAGGAGACCAGGGATGGTGAGGGACAGGCAGAGGTTGGAGGAGACCAGGGATGGTGAGGGACAGGCAGAGGTTGGAGGAGACCAGAGGTTGGAGGAGACCAGGGATGGTGAGGGACAGGCAGAGGTTGGAGGAGACCAGAGGTTGGAGGAGACCAGGGATGGTGAGGGACAGGCAGAGGTTGGAGGAGACCAGAGGTTGGAGGAGACCAGGGATGGTGAGGGACAGGCAGAGGTTGGAGGAGACCAGAGGTTGGAGGAGACCAGAGGTTGGAGGAGACCAGGGATGGTGAGGGACAGGCAGAGGTTGGAGGAGACCAGAGGTTGGAGGAGACCAGGGATGGTGAGGGACAGGCAGAGGTTGGAGGAGACCAGAGGTTGGAGGAGCCCAGGATGGTGAGGGACAGGCAGAGGTTGGAGAAGACAAGAGGTTGGAGGAGACCAGAGGTTGGAGGAGACCAGGGATGGTGAGGGACAAGCAGAGGTTGGAGGAGACCAGGGACGGTGAGGGACAGTTAGAGGTTGGAGGAGACCAGAGGTTGGAGGAGACCAGAGGTTGGAGGAGACCAGAGGTTGGAGGAGACCAGAGGTTGGAGGAGACCAGAGGTTGGAGGAGACCAGAGGTTGGAGGAGACCAGAGGTTGGAGGAGACCAGAGGTTGGAGGAGACCAGGGATGGTGAGGGACAGGCAGAGGTTGGAGGAGACCAGAGGTTGGAGGAGACCAGGGATGGTGAGGGACAGGCAGAGGTTGGAGGAGACCAGGGACAGTGAGGGACAGTTAGAGGTTGGATGAGACCAGAGGTTGGTGGAGACCAGAGGTTGGAGGAGACCAGGGATGGTGAGGGACAGGCAGAGGTTGGAGGAGACCAGGGACGGTGAGGGACAGGCAGAGGTTGGAGGAGATCAGAGGTTGGAGGAGATCAGAGGTTGGAGGAGACCAGAGGTTGGAGGAGACCAGGGATGGTGAGGGACAGGCAGAGGTTGGAGGAGACCAGAGGTTGGAGGAGACCAGGGATGGTGAGGGACAGGCAGAGGTTGGAGGAGACCAGAGGTTGGAGGAGACCAGAGGTTGGAGGAGACCAGAGGTTGGAGGAGACCAGAGGTTGGAGGACACCAGAGGTTGGAGGAGACCAGAGGTTGGAGGAGACCAGAGGTTGGAGGAGACCAGAGGTTGGAGGACACCAGAGGTTGGAGGACACCAGAGGTTGGAGGACACCAGAGGTTGGAGGACACCAGAGGTGAGGGACAGAGGTTGGAGGAGACCAGAGGTTGGAGGAGACCAGGGATGGTGAGGGACAGGCAGAGGTTGGAGGAGACCAGAGGTTGGAGGAGACCAGAGGTTGGAGGAGACCAGGGATGGTGAGGGACAGGCAGAGGTTGGAGGAGACCAGAGGTTGGAGGAGACCAGGGAGGGACAGGCAGAGGTTGGAGGAGACCAGAGGTTGGAGGAGACCAGAGGTTGGAGGAGACCAGAGGTTGGAGGAGACCAGGGATGGTGAGGAGACAGGCAGAGGTTGGAGGAGACCAGAGGTTGTGAGGAGACCAGAGGTTGGAGGAGACCAGGGATGGTGAGGACAGGCAGAGGTTGGAGGAGACCAGAGGTTGGAGGAGATGGTTGAGGAGACCAGAGGTTGGAGGAGACCAGAGGTTGGAGGAGACCAGAGGTTGGAGGAGACCAGAGGTTGGAGGAGACCAGGGGTGGTGAGGACAGGCAGAGGTTGGAGGAGACCAGAGGTTGGAGGAGACCAGAGGTTGGAGGAGACCAGAGGTTGGAGGAGACCAGAGGTTGGAGGAGAGGCAGAGGTTGGAGGAGACCAGGGATGGTGAGGGACAGGCAGAGGTTGGAGGAGACCAGAGGTTGGAGGAGACCAGGGATGGTGAGGGACAGGCAGAGGTTGGAGGAGACCAGGGACGGTGAGGGACAGGCAGAGGTTGGAGGAGACCAGAGGTTGGAGGAGACCAGAGGTTGGAGGAGACCAGAGGTTGGAGGAGACCAGAGGAGGTTGGAGGAGACCAGGCAGAGGTTGGAGGAGACCAGGCAGAGGTTGGAGGAGACCAGAGGTTGGAGGAGACCAGGGAGGTTGGAGACAGGCAGAGGTTGGAGGAGACCAGAGGTTGGAGGAGACCAGGAGGTTGAGGAGAGGCAGAGGTTGGAGGAGACCAGAGGTTGGAGGACACCAGAGGTTGGAGGAGACCAGGGGTTGGAGGAAACCAGAGGATGGAGGAGACCAGGGATGGTGAGGGACAGGCAGAGGTTGGAGGAGACCAGGGATGGTGAGGGACAGGCAGAGGTTGGAGGAGACCAGAGGTTGGAGGAGACCAGAGGTTGGAGGAGACCAGAGGTTGGAGGAGACCAGAGGTTGGAGGAGACCAGGGATGGTGAGGGACAGGCAGAGGTTGGAGGAGACCAGAGGTTGGAGGAGACCAGAGGTTGGAGGAGACCAGGGATGGAGGGAGGCAGAGGTTGGAGAGACCAGAGGTTGGAGGAGACCAGAGGTTGGAGGAGACCAGGGACGGTGAGGGACAGGCAGAGGTTGGAGGAGACCAGGGATGGTGAGGGACAGGCAGAGGTTGGAGGAGACCAGAGGTTGGAGGAGACCAGAGGTTGGAGGAGACCAGAGGTTGGAGGACACCAGAGGTTGGAGGAGACCAGAGGACCAGAGGATGGAGGAGACCAGGGATGGGTGAGGGACAGGCAGAGGTTGGAGGAGACCCAGGTTGGAGGGACCAGAGGTTGGAGGAGACCAGGGATGGTGAGGGACAGGCAGAGGTTGGAGGAGACCAGGGATGGTGAGGGACCAGAGGTTGGAGGAGACCAGGGATGGTGAGGGACAGGCAGAGGTTGGAGGAGACCAGAGGTTGGAGGAGACCAGAGAGGAGGTTGGAGGAGACAGAGGTTGGAGGAGACCAGAGGTTGGAGGAGACCAGGGATGGTGGGAGGGACAGGCAGAGGTTGGAGGAGACCAGGGATGGGAGGGACAGGCAGAGGTTGGAGGAGACCAGAGGTTGGAGGAGACCAGAGGTTGGAGGAGACCAGGAGGTGAGGGACAGAGTTGGAGAGGTTGGAGGGAGGTGAGGGACAGGCAGAGGTTGGAGGAGACCAGAGGTTGGAGGAGACCAGGAGGTGAGGGACCAGAGGTTGGAGGAGACCAGAGGTTGGAGGAGACCAGAGGTTGGAGGAGACCAGGGATGGTGAGGGACAGGCAGAGGTTGGAGGAGACCAGAGGTTGGAGGAGACCAGGGATGGTGAGGGACAGGCAGAGGTTGGAGGAGACCAGAGGTTGGAGGAGACCAGGGATGGTGCGGGACAGGCAGAGGTTGGAGGAGACCAGAGGTTGGAGGAGACCAGAGGTTGGAGGAGACCAGGGATGGTGAGGGACAGGCAGAGGTTGGAGGAGACCAGAGGTTGGAGGAGACCAGGGATGGGGGACAGGCAGAGGTTGGAGGAGACCAGGGATGGTGAGGGACAGGCAGAGGTTGGAGGAGACCAGAGGTTGGAGGAGACCAGAGGTTGGAGGAGACCAGAGGTTGGAGGACACCAGAGGTTGGAGGAGACCAGGGGTTGGAGGAAACCAGAGGATGGAGGATCCCAGGATGGTGAGGGACAGGCAGAGGTTGGACAAGACCAGAGGTTGGAGGAGACCAGAGGTTGGAGGAGACCAGGGATGGTGAGGGACAAGCAGAGGTTGGAGGAGACCAGACCAGAGGTTGACAGGCAGAGGAGACCAGAGGATGGGAGGAGAGGCAGAGGTTGGAGGAGACCAGGGATGGTGAGGGACAGGCAGGTTGGAGGAGACCAGAGGTTGGAGGAGACCAGAGGTTGGAGGAGACCAGGGGTGGGGGGGGGACAGGCAGAGGTTGGAGGAGACCAGGGAGGTGAGGGACAGGCAGAGGTTGGAGGAGACCAGAGGTTGGAGGAGACCAGAGGTTGGAGGAGACCAGGGATGGTGAGGGACAGGCAGAGGTTGGAGGAGACCAGAGGTTGGAGGAGACCAGGGATGGTGAGGGACAGGCAGAGGTTGGAGGAGACCAGAGGTTGGAGGAGACCAGAGGTTGGAGGAGACCAGAGGTTGGAGGAGACACCAGAGGTTGGAGGAGACCAGAGGTTGGAGGAGACCAGAGGATGGTGAGGAGAGGCAGAGGTTGGAGGAGACCAGAGGTTGGAGGAGACCAGGACCAGAGGTTGGAGGAGACCAGGCAGAGGTTGGAGGAGACCAGAGGTTGGAGGAGACAGGGATGGTGAGGGACAGGCAGAGGTTGGAGGAGACCAGAGGTTGGAGGAGCCCAGGATGGTGAGGGACAGGCAGAGGTTGGAGGAGACCAGAGGTTGGAGGAGACCAGAGGTTGGAGGAGACCAGAGGTTGGAGGAGACCAGGGATGGTGAGGGACAGGCAGAGGTTGGAGGAGACCAGGGATGGTGAGGGACAGGCAGAGGTTGGAGGAGACCAGAGGTTGGAGGAGACCAGAGGTTGGAGGAGACCAGGGATGGTGAGGGACAGGCAGAGGTTGGAGGAGACCAGAGGTTGGAGGAGACCAGGGATGGTGAGGGACAGGCAGAGGTTGGAGGAGACCAGAGGTTGGAGGAGACCAGAGGTTGGAGGAGACCAGAGGTTGGAGGAGACCAGGGATGGTGAGGGACAGGCAGAGGTTGGAGGAGACCAGAGGTTGGAGGAGACCAGGGATGGTGAGGGACAGGCAGAGGTTGGAGGAGACCAGAGGTTGGAGGAGACCAGGGATGGTGAGGGACAGGCAGAGGTTGGAGGAGACCAGAGGTTGGAGGAGACCAGGGATGGTGAGGAGACAGGCAGAGGTTGGAGGAGACCAGAGGTTGGAGGATGGTGAGGGACAGGCAGAGGTTGGAGGAGACCAGAGGTTGGAGGAGGAGGAGACCAGAGGTTGGAGGAGAGGAGACCAGGAGGTTGGAGGAGACCAGAGACCAGAGGTTGGAGGAGACCAGAGGTTGAGGAGGCAGAGGTTGGAGGAGACCAGAGGTTGGAGGAGAGGCAGAGGTTGGAGGAGACCAGAGGTTGAGGAGACAGGCAGAGGTTGGAGGAGACCAGGATGGTGAGGGGCAGAGGTTGGAGAGACCAGAGGTTGGAGGAGACCAGGATGAGGGACAGGCAGAGGTTGAGGGACCAGGAGACCAGAGGTTGGAGGAGACCAGAGGTTGGAGGAGACCAGGTTGGAGGAGACCAGAGGTTGGAGGACACCAGAGGTTGGAGGAGACCAGAGGTTGGAGGAGACCAGAGGTTGGAGGAGACCAGGGATGGTGAGGGACAGGCAGAGGTTGGAGGAGACCAGAGGTTGGAGGAGACCAGGGATGGTGAGGGACAGGCAGAGGTTGGAGGAGCAGAGGTTGGAGGAGACCAGGGAGGTTGAGGGACCAGAGGTTGGAGGAGACCAGGAGACCAGGGATGGTGAGGGACAGAGGTTGGAGGAGACCAGAGGTTGGAGGAGACCAGGGATGGTGAGGGACAGGCAGAGGTTGGAGGAGACCAGGTTGGAGGGACCAGGGATGGTGAGGGACAGGCAGAGGTTGGAGGAGACCAGAGGTTGGAGGAGACCAGGGATGGTGAGGGACAGGCAGAGGTTGGAGGAGACCAGAGGTTGGAGGAGACCAGAGGTTGGAGGGACAGGCAGAGGTTGGAGGAGACCAGGAGATGGTGAGGGACAGAGGTTGGAGGTGAGGGACCAGTTGGAGGAGACCAGAGGTTGACCAGAGGAGACCAGAGGTTGGAGGAGACCAGAGGTTGGAGGAGACCAGAGGTTGGAGGAGACCAGAGGTTGGAGGAGACCAGAGGTTGGAGGAGACCAGAGGTTGGAGGAGACCAGAGGTTGGAGGAGACCAGGATGGAGGGACAGGCAGAGGTTGGAGGAGACCAGGGATGGTGAGGGACAGGCAGAGGTTGGAGAGACCAGAGGTTGGAGGGACCAGAGGTTGGAGGAGACCAGGGATGGTGAGGGACAGGCAGAGGTTGGAGGAGACCAGAGGTTGGAGGAGACCAGAGGATGGGAGGAGACCAGGGAGGTTGGAGGGACAGAGGTTGGAGGAGACCAGAGGTTGGAGGAGACCAGAGGTTGGAGGAGACAGGCAGAGGTTGGAGGAGACCAGAGGATGGGTGAGGGACAGGGCAGAGGTTGGAGGAGACCAGGGATGGTGAGGGACAGGCAGAGGTTGGAGGAGACCAGAGGTTGGAGGAGACCAGAGGTTGAGGAGACCAGAGGTTGGAGGAGACCAGAGGTTGGAGGAGACCAGGGATGGTGAGGACAGGCAGAGGTTGGAGGAGACCAGGAGGTTGAGGAGGCAGAGGTTGGAGGAGACCAGAGGTTGGAGGAGACCAGGGATGGTGAGGGACAGGCAGAGGTTGGAGGAGACCAGAGGTTGGAGGAGACCAGGGATGGTGAGGGACAGGCAGAGGTTGGAGGAGACCAGAGGGAGGAGACCAGAGGTTGGAGGAGACCAGGGTTGGATGGGAGGGACAGGCAGAGGTTGGAGGAGACCAGAGGTTGGAGGAGACCAGGATGGTGAGGGACAGGCAGAGGTTGGAGGAGACCAGGAGAGGTGAGGGACCAGGCAGAGGTTGGAGGAGACCAGAGGTTGGAGGAGACCAGGAGGTGAGGGAGGGAGGTTGGAGGAGACCAGGGACAGGCAGAGGTTGAGGAGACCAGGGACAGGCAGAGGTTGGAGAGAGACCAGAGGTTGGAGGAGACCAGGGACCAGGAGGGACAGGCAGAGGTTGGAGGAGACCAGAGGTTGGAGGAGACCAGAGGTTGGAGGGAGGAGACCAGGTTGGAGGAGACCAGAGGTTGGAGGAGGGACAGGCAGAGGTTGGAGGAGACCAGAGGTTGGAGGACACCAGAGGTTGGAGGAGACCAGAGGTTGGAGGAGACCAGAGGTTGGAGGAGACCAGAGGTTGGAGGAGACCAGGGATGGTGAGGGAGGTTGGAGGAGACCAGGTTGGAGGAGACCAGGAGGTTGGAGGGACAGGCAGAGGTTGGAGGAGACCAGAGGTTGGAGGAGACCAGGATGGGAGGAGACAGAGGTTGGAGGAGACCAGAGGTTGGAGGAGACCAGGGATGGTGAGGGACAGGCAGAGGTTGGAGGAGACCAGAGGTTGGAGGAGACCAGAGAGGAGACCAGAGGTTGGAGGAGACCAGAGGTTGGAGGAGACCAGGGATGGTGAGGGACAGGCAGAGGTTGGAGGAGACCAGAGGTTGGAGGAGACCAGGGATGGTGAGGGACAGGCAGAGGTTGGAGGAGACCAGAGGTTGGAGGAGACCAGGGATGGTGAGGGACAGGCAGAGGTTGGAGGAGACCAGAGGTTGGAGGAGACCAGAGGTTGGAGGAGACCAGAGGGAGGAGACAGGAGAGAGGTTGGAGGAGACCAGAGGTTGGAGGAGACCAGAGGTTGGAGGAGACCAGGGATGGTGAGGGACAGGCAGAGGTTGGAGGAGACCAGAGGTTGGAGGAGACCAGGATGTGAGGACAGGCAGAGGTTGGAGGAGACCAGGGAGGTTGGAGGAGAGGCAGAGGTTGGAGGAGACCAGAGGTTGGAGGAGACCAGAGGCAGAGGTTGGAGGAGGAGACCAGAGGTTGGAGGAGACCAGGATGGTGAGGACAGGCAGAGGTTGGAGGAGACCAGAGGTTGGAGGAGACCAGGGATGGTGAGGGACAGGCAGAGGTTGGAGGAGACCAGAGGTTGGAGGAGACCAGAGGATGGTGAGGACCAGAGGTTGGAGGAGACCAGAGGTTGGAGGAGACCAGGGATGGTGAGGGACAGGCAGAGGTTGGAGGAGACCAGAGGATTGGAGGAGAGACCAGAGGTTGGAGGAGACCAGACCAGAGGATGGAGGGGACAGGCAGAGGTTGGAGGAGACCAGGGATGGTGAGGGACAGGCAGAGGTTGGAGGAGACCAGAGGTTGGAGGGACCAGGGAGGTTGGAGGAGACCAGAGGTTGGAGGAGACCAGGGTTGGAGGGACCAGACCAGAGGTTGGAGGAGACCAGGGATGGTGAGGGACAGGCAGAGGTTGGAGGAGACCAGAGGTTGGAGGAGACCAGGGATGGTGAGGGGACAGCAGAGGTTGGAGGAGACCAGAGGTTGAGGGAGGAGGACAGAGGTTGGAGGAGACCAGAGGTTGGAGGAGACCAGGTTGGAGGAGAGGGACAGGCAGAGGTTGAGACCAGAGGAGACCAGAGGTTGGAGGAGACCAGAGGTTGGAGGAGACCAGAGGTTGGAGGGAGGTGAGGAGACAGGCAGAGGTTGGAGGAGACCAGAGGTTGGAGGAGACCAGGGATGGTGAGGGACAGGCAGAGGTTGGAGGAGACCAGAGGTTGGAGGAGACCAGGGATGGTGAGGGACAGGCAGAGGTTGGAGGAGACCAGAGGTTGGAGGAGACCAGAGGTTGGAGGAGACCAGGGATGGTTGAGGACAGACCAGAGGTTGGAGGAGCAGAGGTTGGATGGTGAGACCAGGAGGTTGGAGGAGACCAGAGGTTGGAGGAGACCAGAGGTTGGAGGAGACCAGGGATGGTGAGGGACAGGCAGAGGTTGGAGGAGACCAGGGACGGTGAGGGACAGGCAGAGGTTGGAGGAGACCAGAGGTTGGAGGAGACCAGAGGTTGGAGGAGACCAGAGGTTGGAGGAGACCAGAGGTTGGAGGAGACCAGAGGTTGGAGGAGACCAGAGGTTGGAGGAGACCAGAGGTTGGAGGAGACCAGGGAGGCAGAGGTTGGAGGAGACCAGAGGAGGAGACCAGGGATGGTGAGGGACAGGCAGAGGTTGGAGGAGACCAGGGAGGTTGAGGAGACAGGCAGAGGTTGGAGGAGACCAGAGGTGGAGGAGACCAGAGGTTGGAGGAGACCAGGATGGTGAGGACAGGCAGAGGTTGGAGGAGACCAGGGATGGGAGGGACAGGCAGAGGTTGGAGGAGACCAGAGGTTGGAGGAGACCAGAGGTTGGAGGAGACCAGGGATGGTGCAGAGGTTGGAGGAGACCAGAGGTTGGAGGAGACCAGGGATGGTGAGGGACAGGCAGAGGTTGGAGGAGACAGGGATGGTGAGGGACAGGCAGAGGTTGGAGGAGACCAGAGGTTGGAGGAGACCAGGGATGGTGAGGGACAGGCAGAGGTTGGGAGGAGTTGGAGGAGACCAGAGGTTGGAGGAGACCAGAGGATGGTGAGGGACCAGAGGTTGGAGGAGACCAGAGGTTGGAGGAGACCAGAGGTTGGAGGAGACCAGGGATGGTGAGGGACAGGCAGAGGTTGGAGGAGACCAGAGGTTGGAGGAGACCAGAGGTTGGAGGAGACCAGAGGTTGGAGGAGACCAGAGGTTGGAGGAGACCAGAGGTTGGAGGAGACCAGAGGTTGGAGGAGACCAGGGATGGTGAGGGACAGGCAGAGGTTGGAGGAGACCAGAGGTTGGAGGAGACCAGGGATGGTGAGGGACAGGCAGAGGTTGGAGGAGACCAGAGGTTGGAGGAGACCAGAGGTTGGAGGAGACCAGGGATGGTGAGGGACAGGCAGAGGTTGGAGGAGACCAGAGGTTGGAGGAGACCAGAGGTTGGAGGAGACCAGGGATGGTGAGGGACAGGCAGAGGTTGGAGGAGACCAGAGGTTGGAGGACCAGGATGGTGAGGGGCAGAGGGAGGGAGGTTGAGACCAGAGGTTGGAGGAGACCAGAGGTTGGAGGAGACCAGGGAGGTTGGAGGAGACCAGAGGTTGGAGGAGACCAGAGGTTGGAGGAGACCAGAGGTTGGAGGAGACCAGAGGTTGGAGGAGACCAGGGAGGTGAGGAGGACCAGAGGTTGGAGGAGACCAGGACCAGAGGTTGAGGGACCAGAGGTTGGAGGAGACCAGAGGTTGGAGGAGACCAGAGGTTGGAGGAGACCAGGGATGGTGAGGGACAGGCAGAGGGAGGAGACCAGAGGTTGGAGGAGACCAGGAGGTGGAGGGAGACCAGAGGTTGGAGGAGACCAGAGGTTGGAGGAGACCAGAGGTTGGAGGAGACCAGGAGAGGATGGTGAGGGACAGGCAGAGGTTGGAGGAGACCCAGACCAGAGGTTGGAGGGACCAGCAGAGGTTGGAGGAGACCAGAGGTTGGAGGAGACCAGGGATGGTGAGGGACAGGCAGAGGTTGGAGGAGACCAGGAGACCAGAGGTTGGAGGAGACCAGGGATGGTGAGGGGAGACCAGAGGTTGGAGGAGACCAGAGGTTGGAGGAGACCAGAGGTTGGAGGAGACCAGAGGTTGGAGGAGACCAGGGAGGTGAGGACAGGCAGAGGTTGGAGGAGACCAGGATGGTGAGGGACAGGCAGAGGTTGGAGGAGACCAGAGGTTGGAGGAGACCAGGGAGGTTGGAGGAGACCAGAGGTTGGAGGTTGGAGGAGACCAGAGGTTGGAGGAGACCAGAGGTTGGAGGAGACCAGAGGTTGGAGGAGAGGTTGGAGGAGACCAGAGGTTGGAGGAGACCAGGGATGGTGAGGGACAGGCAGAGGTTGGAGGAGACCAGAGGTTGGAGGAGACCAGGGATGGTGAGGACAGGCAGAGGTTGGAGGAGACCAGAGGTTGGAGGAGACCAGAGGTTGGAGGAGACCAGGATGGTGAGGACAGGCAGAGGTTGGAGGAGACCAGAGGTTGGAGGAGACCAGAGGTTGGAGGAGACAGAGGTTGGAGGAGACCAGAGGTTGGAGGAGACCAGGATGGTGAGGGACAGGCAGAGGTTGGAGGAGACCAGGGAGGTGGAGGAGACCAGAGGTTGGAGGAGACCAGAGGTTGGAGGAGACCAGAGGATGGAGGAGACCAGGGAGGTTGGAGGAGACCAGAGGTTGGAGGAGACCAGGAGGTTGAGGGACCAGAGGTTGGAGGAGACCAGAGGTTGGAGGAGACCAGGGATGGTGAGGGACAGGTTGGAGGAGACCAGAGGTTGGAGGAGACCAGAGGTTGGAGGAGACCAGAGGTTGGAGAGACCAGGGATGGTGAGGGACAGGCAGAGGTTGGAGGAGGTTGGTGAGGGACAGGCAGAGGTTGGAGGAGACCAGAGGTTGGAGGAGACCCAGAGGTTGGAGAGACCAGAGGTTGGAGGAGACCAGAGGTTGGAGGAGACCAGAGGTTGGAGGAGACCAGGGATGGTGAGGGACAGGCAGAGGTTGGAGGAGACCAGGGATGGTGAGGACAGGCAGAGGTTGGAGGAGACCAGAGGTTGGAGGAGACCAGAGGTGAGGGAGGTGGAGGAGACCAGAGGTTGGAGGAGACCAGAGGTTGGAGGGAGACAGGCAGAGGTTGGAGGAGACCAGAGGTTGGAGGAGACCAGAGGTTGGAGGAGACCAGAGGTTGGAGGAGACCAGGAGAGGTGAGGGACCAGGCAGAGGTTGGAGGAGACCAGAGGTGGTGAGGGACAGCAGAGGTTGGAGGAGACCAGGGAGGTTGGAGGAGACCAGAGGTTGGAGGAGACCAGAGGTTGGAGGAGACCAGAGGTTGGAGGAGACCAGAGGTTGGAGGAGACCAGGGATGGTGAGGGACAGGCAGAGGTTGGAGGAGACCAGAGGTTGGAGGAGACCAGGGATGGTGAGGGACAGGCAGAGGTTGGAGGAGACCAGAGGGAGACCAGAGGTTGGAGGAGACCAGGATGGTGAGGGACAGGCAGAGGTTGGAGGAGACCAGAGGTTGGAGGAGACCAGAGGTTGGAGGAGACCAGAGGTTGGAGGAGACCAGAGGTTGGAGGAGACCAGAGGTTGGAGGAGACCAGAGGTTGGAGGAGACCAGAGGTTGGAGGAGACCAGGGATGGTGAGGGACAGGCAGAGGTTGGAGGAGACCAGAGGTTGGAGGAGACAGGGATGGTGAGGGACAGGCAGAGGTTGGAGGAGACCAGAGGTTGGAGGAGACCAGGGATGGTGAGGGAGGCAGAGGTTGGAGGAGACCAGAGGTTGGAGGAGACCAGGGATGGTGAGGGACAGGCAGAGGTTGGAGGAGACCAGAGGTGGAGGAGACCAGAGGTTGGAGGAGACCAGGGAGAGGGACCAGAGGTTGGAGGAGACCAGGGATGGTGAGGGACAGGCAGAGGTTGGAGGAGACCAGGGAGGTGGAGGAGACCAGAGGTTGGAGGAGACCAGAGGTTGGAGGGACCAGAGGTTGGAGGAGACCAGAGGTTGGAGGAGACCAGAGGTTGGAGGAGACCAGGGAGGTGGAGGAGACCAGAGGTTGGAGGAGACCAGAGGTTGGAGGAGACCAGGATGGTGAGGACAGGCAGGACAGACCAGAGGTTGGAGGAGACCAGAGGTTGGAGGAGACCAGAGGTGGTGGAGGAGACAGGCAGAGGTTGGAGGAGACCAGAGGTTGGAGAGGTTGGAGGAGACCAGGGATGGTGAGGGACAGGCAGAGGTTGGAGGAGACCAGAGGTTGGAGGAGACCAGGGATGGTGAGGGACAGGCAGAGGTTGGAGGAGACCAGAGGTTGGAGGAGACCAGAGGTTGGAGGAGACCAGGGATGGTGAGGGACAGGCAGAGGTTGGAGGAGACCAGAGGTTGGAGGAGACCAGAGGTTGGAGGAGACCAGAGGTTGGAGGAGACCAGAGGTTGGAGGAGACCAGAGGTTGGAGGGACAGGCAGAGGTTGGAGGAGACCAGAGGTTGGAGGAGACCAGAGGTTGGAGGAGACCAGAGGTTGGAGGAGACCAGGGATGGTGAGGGACAGGCAGAGGTTGGAGGAGACCAGGGATGGTGAGGGACAGGCAGAGGTTGGAGGAGACCAGAGGTTGGAGGAGACCAGAGGTTGGAGGAGACCAGAGGTTGGAGGAGACCAGAGGTTGGAGGAGACCAGGGATGGTGAGGGACAGGCAGAGGTTGGAGGAGACCAGAGGTTGGAGGAGACCAGAGGTTGGAGGAGACCAGGGATGGTGAGGGACAGGCAGAGGTTGGAGGAGACCAGAGGTTGGAGGAGACCAGGGGTTGGAGGAGACCAGAGGTTGGAGGAGACCAGAGGTTGGAGGAGACCAGGGAGGTTGGAGGACACCAGAGGTTGGAGGAGACCAGAGGTGAGGGACAGGCAGAGGTTGGAGGAGACCAGAGGATGGTGGAGGAGACCAGAGGTTGGAGGAGACCAGGTTGGAGGAGACCAGAGGTTGGAGGAGACCAGGATGGTGAGGGACCAGAGGTTGGAGGAGACCAGAGGTTGGAGGAGACCAGAGGTTGGAGGAGACCAGAGGTTGGAGGAGACCAGGGATGTTGTGAGGGACAGGCAGAGGTTGGAGGAGACCAGGGATGGTGAGGGAGGCAGAGGTTGGAGGAGACCAGAGGTTGGAGGAGACCAGGGATGGTGAGGGACAGGCAGAGGTTGGAGGAGACCAGAGGTTGGAGGAGACCAGGGATGGTGAGGGACAGGCAGAGGTTGGAGGAGACCAGAGGTTGGAGGAGACCAGAGGTTGGAGGAGACCAGGGATGGTGAGGGACAGGCAGAGGTTGGAGGAGACCAGAGGTTGGAGGAGACCAGGGATGGTGAGGGACAGGCAGAGGTTGGAGGAGACCAGAGGTTGGAGGAGACCAGGGATGGTGAGGGACAGGCAGAGGTTGGAGGAGACCAGAGGTTGGAGGAGACCAGAGGTTGGAGGAGACCAGGGACGGTGAGGGACAGGCAGAGGTTGGAGGAGACCAGAGGTTGGAGGAGACCAGAGGTTGGAGGAGACCAGAGGTTGGAGGAGACCAGAGGTTGGAGGAGACCAGAGGTTGGAGGAGACCAGAGGTTGGAGGAGACCAGAGGTTGGAGGAGACCAGAGGTTGGAGGAGACCAGAGGTTGGAGGACACCAGAGGTTGGAGGAGACCAGAGGTTGGAGGAGACCAGAGGTTGGAGGAGAGACCAGGGATGGTGAGGGACAGGCAGAGGTTGGAGGAGACCAGGAGGTGAGGGACAGGCAGAGGTTGGAGGAGACCAGGAGGTTGGAGGAGACCAGAGGATGGTGAGGAGACAGGCAGAGGTTGGAGGAGACCAGAGGTTGGAGGAGACCAGAGGTTGAGGAGACCAGGGATGGTGAGGGACAGGCAGAGGTTGGAGGAGACCAGGGAGGTGAGGAGACAGGCAGAGGTTGGAGGAGACCAGAGGTTGGAGGAGACCAGAGGTTGGAGGAGACCAGGGATGGTGAGGGACAGGCAGAGGTTGGAGGAGACCAGAGGTTGGAGGAGACCACGGATGGTGAGGGACAGGCAGAGGTTGGAGGAGACCAGAGGTTGGAGGAGACCAGGGAGGTTGAGGGGAGGCAGAGGTTGGAGGAGACCAGGGATGGTGAGGACAGGCAGAGGTTGGAGGAGACCAGAGGTTGGAGGAGACCAGAGGTTGGAGGAGGACCAGAGGTTGGAGGAGACCAGAGGTTGGAGGAGACCAGAGGTTGGAGGAGACCAGGATGGTGAGGAGGCAGAGGTTGGAGGAGACCAGGGAGGTGAGGGACAGGCAGAGGTTGGAGGAGACCAGAGGTTGGAGGAGACCAGGGATGGTGGAGGACAGGCAGAGGTTGGAGGAGACCAGAGGTTGGAGGAGACCAGAGAGGTTGGAGGAGACCAGGGAGGTGAGGGACAGGCAGAGGAGACCAGAGGTTGGAGGAGACCAGGAGACCAGAGGTTGGAGGAGACCAGAGGTTGGAGGAGACCAGGGAGGTGAGGGACAGGCAGAGGTTGGAGGAGACCAGAGGTTGGAGGAGACCAGGGGGTGAGGGACAGGCAGAGGTTGGAGGAGACCAGAGGTTGGAGGAGACCAGGGATGGTGAGGGACAGGCAGAGGTTGGAGGAGACCAGAGGTTGGAGACCAGGAGGTGAGGGACAGGCAGAGGTTGGAGGAGACCAGAGGTTGGAGGAGACCAGGGATGGAGGAGACCAGGGATGGTGAGTGGACAGGCAGAGGTTGGAGGAGACCAGGGAGGTGAGGGAGGCAGAGGTTGGAGGAGACCAGAGGTTGGAGGACCAGGGATGGTGAGGAGACCAGAGGTTGGAGGAGACCAGAGGTTGGAGGAGACCAGGGATGGTGAGGGACAGAGACCAGAGGTTGGAGGAGACCAGGGATGGTGAGGAGACAGGCAGAGGTTGGAGGAGACCAGGGAGGTTGAGGAGACCAGGATTGGAGGAGACCAGAGGTTGGAGGAGACCAGAGGTTGGTGAGGAGGACAGGCAGAGGTTGGAGGAGACCAGAGGTTGGAGGAGACCAGGGATGGGAGGGACCAGAGGTTGGAGGAGACAGAGGTTGGAGGAGACCAGGGATGGTGAGGGACAGGTTGGAGCAGAGGTTGGAGGAGACCAGAGGTTGGAGGAGACCAGGGATGGTGAGGGAGGCAGAGGTTGGAGAGCAGAGGTTGGAGGAGACCAGAGGTTGGAGGAGACCAGAGGTTGGAGGAGACCAGAGGTTGGAGGAGACCAGGGATGGTGAGGGACAGGCAGAGGTTGGAGGAGACCAGAGGTTGGAGGAGACCAGGGATGGTGAGGGACCAGGAGACCAGAGGTTGGAGGAGACCAGGGAGGTGGAGGGACAGGCAGAGGTTGGAGGAGACCAGAGGTTGGAGGAGACCAGAGGATGGAGGAGACCAGGCAGAGGTTGGAGGAGACCAGAGGTTGGAGGAGACCAGGGATGGTGAGGGACAGGCAGAGGTTGGAGGAGACCAGGGATGGTGAGGGGACAGGCAGAGGTTGGAGGAGACCAGAGGTTGGAGGGACAGAGGTTGGAGGAGACCAGAGGTTGGAGGAGACCAGAGGTTGGAGGAGACCAGGGATGGTGAGGGACAGGCAGAGGTTGGAGGAGACCAGGGAGGTTGAGGGACAGGCAGAGGTTGGAGGAGACCAGAGGTTGGAGGAGACCAGGAGGTTGGAGGACAGGCAGAGGTTGGAGGAGACCAGAGGTTGGAGGAGACCAGGGATGGTGAGGGACAGGCAGAGGTTGGAGGAGACCAGAGGTTGGAGGAGACCAGGGATGGTGAGGGACAGGCAGAGGTTGGAGGAGACCAGAGGTTGGAGGAGACCAGGAGAGGCAGAGGTTGGAGGAGACCAGGGATGGTGAGGGACAGAGGTTGGAGGAGACCAGAGGTTGGAGGAGACCAGAGGTTGGAGGAGACCAGAGGTTGGAGGAGACCAGGGAGGTTGAGGACAGGCAGAGGTTGGAGGAGACCAGGGATGGTGAGGGACAGGCAGAGGTTGGAGGAGACCAGAGGTTGGAGGAGACCAGAGGTTGGAGGAGAGGGGATGGGATGGGGACAGGCAGAGGTTGGAGGAGACCAGAGGTTGGAGGAGAGGTTGGAGGAGACCAGAGGATTGTGAGGGACAGGCAGAGGTTGGAGGAGACCAGAGGTTGGAGGAGACCAGAGGTTGGAGGAGACCAGAGGTTGGAGGAGACCAGAGGATGGAGGAGACAGGCAGAGGTTGGAGGAGACCAGGGATGGTGAGGGACAGGCAGAGGTTGGAGGAGACCAGAGGTTGGAGGAGACCAGGATGGTGAGGGACAGGCAGAGGTTGGAGGAGACCAGAGGTTGGAGGAGACCAGGGATGGTGAGGGACAGGCAGAGGTTGGAGGAGACCAGGTTGGAGGTTGGAGGAGACCAGAGGTTGGAGGAGACCAGGATGGTTGAGGAGACCAGAGGTTGGAGGAGACCAGGGATGGTGAGGGACAGGCAGAGGTTGGAGGAGACCAGAGGTTGGAGGAGACCAGGGATGGTGAGGGAGGCAGAGGTTGGAGGAGACCAGAGGTTGGAGGAGACCAGAGGTTGGATGGTGAGACCAGACCAGGGAGGTTGAGGGAGACCAGAGGTTGGAGGAGACCAGAGGTTGGAGGAGACCAGGGATGGTGAGGGACAGGCAGAGGTTGGAGGAGACCAGGGATGGTGAGGGACAGGCAGAGGTTGGAGGAGACCAGAGGTTGGAGGAGACCAGAGGTTGGAGGAGACCAGGGATGGTGAGGGACAGGCAGAGGTTGGAGGAGACCAGGGATGGTGAGGGACAGGCAGAGGTTGGAGGAGACCAGAGGTTGGAGGAGACCAGGGATGGTGAGGGACAGGCAGAGGTTGGAGGAGACCAGAGGTTGGAGGAGACCAGAGGTTGGAGGGACAGGAGAGACCAGGGATGGAGGAGACCAGAG
Organism: Oncorhynchus nerka; assembly: GCF_034236695.1. NCBI lineage: Eukaryota > Metazoa > Chordata > Actinopteri > Salmoniformes > Salmonidae > Oncorhynchus > Oncorhynchus nerka. Next base: position 97,765,800 of record NC_088405.1, on the reverse strand, counting down.
GTTGGAGGAGACCAGAGGTTGGAGGAGACCAGAGGTTGGAGGAGACCAGAGGTTGGAGGAGACCAGGGATGGTGAGGGACAGGCAGAGGTTGGAGGAGACCAGAGGTTGGAGGAGACCAGGGATGGTGAGGGACAGGCAGAGGTTGGAGGAGACCAGAGGTTGGAGGAGACCAGGGATGGTGAGGACAGGCAGAGGTTGGAGGAGACCAGAGGTTGGAGGAGACCAGAGGTTGGAGGAGACCAGAGGTTGGAGGAGACCAGAGGTTGGAGGAGACCAGGGATGGTGAGGGGCAGGCAGAGGTTGGAGGAGACCAGGGATGGTGAGGGACAGGCAGAGGTTGGAGGAGACCAGAGGTTGGAGGAGACCAGAGGTTGGAGGAGACCAGGGAGGTTGGAGGGACCAGAGGTTGGAGGAGACCAGAGGTTGGAGGAGACCAGGGATGGTGAGGGACAGGCAGAGGTTGGAGGAGACCAGAGGTTGGAGGAGACCAGAGGTTGGAGGAGAGGTTGGTGGGGACAGAGGCAGGAGACCAGAGGTTGGAGGAGACCAGAGGTTGGAGGAGACCAGAGGAGGAGGTGAGGACAGGCAGAGGTTGGAGGAGACCAGGGATGGTGAGGGACAGGCAGAGGTTGGAGGAGACCAGAGGTTGGAGGAGACCAGAGGTTGGAGGAGACCAGAGGTTGGAGGAGACCAGGGACGGTGAGGGACAGGCAGAGGTTGGAGGAGACCAGAGGTTGGAGGAGACCAGAGGTTGGAGGAGACCAGGGAGGTGAGGGACCAGACCAGGGAGGTGAGGGACAGGCAGAGGTTGGAGGAGACCAGAGGTTGGAGGAGACCAGGGAGGTTGGAGGAGACAGAGGTTGGAGGAGACCAGAGGTTGGAGGAGACCAGGGATGGTGAGGGACAGGCAGAGGTTGGAGGAGACCAGAGGTTGGAGAGACCAGGGATGGTGGAGGGACAGAGGTTGGAGGAGTTGGTTGTGAGGAGACCAGAGGTTGGAGGAGACCAGGGATGGTGAGGGAGGCAGAGGTTGGAGGAGACCAGGGAGGTGAGGGACAGGCAGAGGTTGGAGGAGACCAGAGGTTGGAGGAGACCAGGGATGGTGAGGGACAGGCAGAGGTTGGAGGAGACCAGAGGTTGGAGGAGACCAGGGACAGGCAGAGGTTGGAGGAGACCAGAGGTTGGAGGAGCCCAGGATGGTGAGGGACAGGCAGAGGTTGGAGGAGACCAGAGGTTGGAGGAGACCAGAGGTTGGAGGAGACCAGGGATGGTGAGGGACAGGCAGAGGTTGGAGGAGACCAGGGATGGTGAGGGACAGGCAGAGGTTGGAGGAGACCAGAGGTTGGAGGAGACCAGGAGGTGAGGGACCAGAGGTTGGAGGAGACCAGAGGTTGGAGGAGACCAGGGATGGTGAGGGACAGGCAGAGGTTGGAGGAGACCAGAGGTTGGAGGAGACCAGGGATGGTGAGGGACAGGCAGAGGTTGGAGGAGACCAGAGGTTGGAGGAGACCAGAGGTTGGAGGAGACCAGGGATGGTGAGGGACAGGCAGAGGTTGGAGGAGACCAGGGACGGTGAGGGACAGGCAGAGGTTGGAGGAGACCAGAGGTTGGAGGAGACCAGGGATGGTGAGGGACAGGCAGAGGTTGGAGGAGACCAGAGGTTGGAGGAGACCAGGGATGGTGAGGGACAGGCAGAGGTTGGAGGAGACCAGAGGTTGGAGGAGGGACAGGCAGAGGTTGGAGGAGACCAGAGGTTGGAGGAGACCAGAGGTTGGAGGAGACCAGGGACGGTGAGGGACAGGCAGAGGTTGGAGGAGACCAGGGATGGTGAGGGACAGGCAGAGGTTGGAGGAGACCAGAGGTTGGAGGAGACCAGAGGTTGGAGGAGACCAGAGGTTGGAGGAGACCAGAGGTTGGAGGAGACCAGAGGATGGAGGAGACCAGGGATGGTGAGGGACAGGCAGAGGTTGGAGGAGACCAGAGGTTGGAGGAGACCAGGGGTTGGAGGAGACCAGAGGTTGGAGGAGACCAGAGGTTGGAGGAGACCAGGGATGGTGAGGGACAGGCAGAGGTTGGAGGAGACCAGAGGTTGGAGGAGACCAGAGGTTGGAGGACACCAGAGGTTGGAGGAGACCAGAGGTTGGAGGAGACCAGGGGTTGGAGGAAACCAGAGGATGGAGGAGACCAGGGATGGTGAGGGACAGGCAGAGGTTGGAGGAGAGAGGTGGAGGAGACCAGAGGTTGGAGGAGACCAGAGGTTGGAGGAGACCAGGGATGGTGAGGGACAGGCAGAGGTTGGAGGAGACCAGAGGTTGGAGGAGACCAGGGATGGTGAGGGACAGGCAGAGGTTGGAGGAGACCAGAGGTTGGAGGAGACCAGAGGTTGGAGGAGACCAGGGATGGTGAGGGACAGGCAGAGGTTGGAGGAGACCAGGGACGGTGAGGGACAGGCAGAGGTTGGAGGAGACCAGAGGTTGGAGGAGACCAGGGATGGTGAGGGACAGGCAGAGGTTGGAGGAGACCAGAGGTTGGAGGAGCCCAGGATGGTGAGGGACAGGCAGAGGTTGGAGGAGACCAGAGGTTGGAGGAGCCCAGGATGGTGAGGGACAGGCAGAGGTTGGAGAAGACCAGAGGTTGGAGAAGACCAGAGGTTGGAGGAGACCAGAGTTTGGAGGAGACCAGGGATGGTGAGGGACAGGCAGAGGTTGGAGGAGACCAGGGATGGTGAGGGACAGGCAGAGGTTGGAGGAGACCAGAGGTTGGAGGAGACCAGAGGTTGGAGGAGACCAGAGGTTGGAGGAGACCAGGGATGGTGAGGGACAGGCAGAGGTTGGAGGAGACCAGGGACGGTGAGGGACAGTTAGAGGTTGGATGAGACCAGAGGTTGGAGGAGACCAGGGATGGTGAGGGACAGGCAGAGGTTGGAGGAGACCAGGGACGGTGAGGGACAGGCAGAGGGTGGAGGAGACCAGAGGTTGGAGGAGTTCAGAGGTTGGAGGAGACCAGGGATGGTGAGGGACAGGCAGAGGTTGGAGGAGGAAGAGGTTGGATGAGACCAGAGGTTGGAGGAGACCAGGGATGGTGAGGGACAAGCAGAGGTTGGAGGAGACCAGGGACGGTGAGGGACAGTTAGAGGTTGGAGGAGACCAGAGGTTGGAGGAGACCAGAGGTTGGAGGAGACCAGGGGTTGGAGGAAACCAGAGGATGGGTGAGACCAGGTATGGTGAGGGACAGGCAGAGGTTGGAGGAGACCAGGAGACCAGGGATGGTGAGGGACAGGCAGAGGTTGGAGGAGACCAGAGGTTGGAGGAGCCCAGGATGGTGAGGGACAGGCAGAGGTTGGAGGAGACCAGAGGTTGGAGGAGACCAGAGGTTGGAGGAGACCAGAGGTTGGAGGAGACCAGGGATGGTGAGGGACAGGCAGAGGTTGGAGGAGACCAGGGATGGTGAGGGACAGGCAGAGGTTGGAGGAGACCAGAGGTTGGAGGAGACCAGGGATGGTGAGGGACAGGCAGAGGTTGGAGGAGACCAGAGGTTGGAGGAGACCAGGGATGGTGAGGGACAGGCAGAGGTTGGAGGAGACCAGGGATGGTGAGGGACAGGCAGAGGTTGGAGGAGACCAGAGGTTGGAGGAGACCAGAGGTTGGAGGAGACCAGGGATGGTGAGGGACAGGCAGAGGTTGGAGGAGACCAGGGATGGTGAGGGACAGGCAGAGGTTGGAGGAGACCAGGAGACCAGAGGTTGGAGGACACCAGAGGTTGGAGGAGACCAGAGGTTGGAGGAGACCAGAGGTTGGAGGAGACCAGGGATGGTGAGGGACAGGCAGAGGTTGGAGGAGACCAGAGGTTGGAGGGACCAGGGAGGTGAGGAGACAGGCAGAGGTTGGAGGAGACCAGAGGTTGGAGGAGACCAGGGATGGTGAGGGACAGGCAGAGGTTGGAGGAGACCAGGGAGGTTGAGGAGACCAGAGGTTGGAGGAGACCAGGGATGGTGGAGGAGGGACAGGCAGAGGTTGGAGGAGACCAGGGACGGTGAGGGACAGGCAGAGGTTGGAGGAGAGACCAGAGGTTGGAGGAGACCAGGGATGGTGAGGAGACAGGCAGAGGTTGGAGGAGACCAGGGAGGTGAGGGACAGGCAGAGGTTGGAGGAGACCAGAGGTTGGAGGAGACCAGAGGTTGGAGGAGACCAGGGATGGTGAGGGACAGGCAGAGTTTGGAGGACCAGAGGTTGGAGGAGACCAGAGGTTGGAGGAGACCAGGGATGGTGAGGGACAGGCAGAGGTTGGAGGAGACCAGGGAGGTGAGGGACAGGCAGAGGTTGGAGACCAGAGGTTGGAGGAGACCAGAGGTTGGAGGAGACCAGGGGTTGGGACCAGAGGATGGGGAGACCAGGATGGTGAGGGACAGGCAGAGGTTGGAGGAGACCAGAGGTTGGAGGAGACCAGGGATGGTGAGGGACAGGCAGAGGTTGGAGGAGACCAGAGGTTGGAGGAGACCAGGGATGGTGAGGGACAGGCAGAGGTTGGAGGAGACCAGAGGTTGGAGGAGACCAGAGGGTGGAGGAGACCAGGGACGGTGAGGGACAGGCAGAGGTTGGAGGAGACCAGAGGTTGGAGGAGACCAGAGGTTGGAGGAGACCAGAGGTTGGAGGAGACCAGGGATGGTGAGGGACAGGCAGAGGTTGGAGGAGACCAGGGATGGTGAGGGACAGGCAGAGGTTGGAGGAGACCAGGGATGGTGAGGGACAGGCAGAGGTTGGAGGAGACCAGAGGTTGGAGGAGACCAGGTTGGGAGGAGACCAGGGATGGTGAGGGACAGGCAGAGGTTGGAGGAGACCAGGGATGGTGAGGGACAGGCAGAGGTTGGAGGAGACCAGAGGTTGGAGGAGACCAGGGATGGTGAGGGACAGGCAGAGGTTGGAGGAGACCAGAGGTTGGAGGAGACCAGGGATGGTGAGGGACAGGCAGAGGTTGGAGGAGACCAGAGGTTGGAGGAGACCAGAGGTTGGAGGAGACCAGAGGTTGGAGGAGACCAGAGGTTGGAGGACACCAGAGGTTGGAGGAGACCAGGGGTTGGAGGAAACCAGAGGATGGAGGAGACCAGGGATGGTGAGGGACAGGCAGAGGTTGGAGGAGACCAGAGGTTGGAGGAGACCAGGGATGGTGAGGGACAGGCAGAGGTTGGAGGAGACCAGAGGTTGGAGGAGACCAGAGGTTGGAGGAGACCAGGGATGGTGAGGGACAGGCAGAGGTTGGAGGAGACCAGAGGTTGGGGAGGGGTTGGAGGGCAGAGGTTGGAGGTTGGAGGAGACCAGAGGTTGGAGGAGACCAGGGATGGTGAGGGACAGGCAGAGGTTGGAGGAGACCAGAGGTTGGAGGAGACCAGGGATGGTGAGGGACAGGCAGAGGTTGGAGGAGACCAGGGATGGTGAGGGACAGGCAGAGGTTGGAGGAGACCAGAGGTTGGAGGAGACCAGAGGTTGGAGGAGACCAGAGGTTGGAGGAGACCAGGGATGGTGAGGGACAGGCAGAGGTTGGAGGAGACCAGGGACGGTGAGGGACAGTTAGAGGTTGGAGGAGACCAGAGGTTGGAGGAGACCAGAGGTTGGAGGAGACCAGAGGTTGCAGGAGACCAGGGATGGTGAGGGACAGGCAGAGGTTGGAGGAGACCAGGGACGGTGAGGGACAGTTAGAGGTTGGATGAGACCAGAGGTTGGAGGAGACCAGGGATGGTGAGGGACAGGCAGAGGTTGGAGGAGACCAGGGACGGTGAGGGACAGGCAGAGGGTGGAGGAGACCAGAGGTTGGAGGAGTTCAGAGGTTGGAGGAGACCAGGGATGGTGAGGGACAGGCAGAGTTTGGAGGAGTTAGAGGTTGGATGAGACCAGAGGTTGGAGGAGACCAGGGATGGTGAGGGACAAGCAGAGGTTGGAGGAGACCAGGGACGGTGAGGGACAGTTAGAGGTTGGAGGAGACCAGAGGTTGGAGGAGACCAGAGGTTGGAGGAGACCAGAGGTTGGAGGAGACCAGAGGTTGGAGGAGACCAGGGGTTGGAGGAGACCAGAGGATGGGTGAGACCAGGAGACCAGAGGTGGAGGAGACCAGAGGTTGGAGGGCAGAGGTTGGAGGAGACCAGAGGTTGGAGGAGACCAGAGGTTGGAGGAGACCAGGGATGGTGAGGGACAGGCAGAGGTTGGAGGAGACCAGAGGTTGGAGGAGACCAGGGATGGTGAGGGACAGGCAGAGGTTGGAGGAGACCAGAGGTTGGAGGAGACCAGAGGTTGGAGGAGACCAGGGATGGTGAGGGACAGGCAGAGGTTGGAGGAGACCAGGGACGGTGAGGGACAGGCAGAGGTTGGAGGAGACCAGAGGTTGGAGGAGACCAGGGATGGTGAGGGACAGGCAGAGGTTGGAGGAGACCAGAGGTTGGAGGAGACCAGGGATGGTGAGGGACAGGCAGAGGTTGGAGGAGACCAGAGGTTGGAGGAGACCAGGGATGGTTGGAGGGACAGGCAGAGGTTGGAGGAGACCAGAGGTTGGAGGAGACCAGAGGTTGGAGGAGACCAGAGGTTGGAGGAGAGGGACAGGCAGAGGTTGGAGGAGGCAGAGGTTGGAGGAGACCAGGGATGGTGAGGGACAGGCAGAGGTTGGAGGAGACCAGAGGTTGGAGGAGACCAGAGGTTGGAGGAGACCAGAGGTTGGAGGAGACCAGGGTTGGAGGAAACCAGAGGATGGAGGAGACCAGGGATGGTGAGGGACAGGCAGAGGTTGGAGGAGACCAGAGGTTGGAGGAGACCAGGGATGGTGAGGGACAGGCAGAGGTTGGAGGAGACCAGAGGTTGGAGGAGACCAGGGATGGTGAGGGACAGGCAGAGGTTGGAGGAGACCAGAGGTTGGAGGAGACCAGAGGTTGGAGGAGACCAGAGGTTGGAGGAGACCAGAGGTTGGAGGAGACCAGGGATGGTGAGGGACAGGCAGAGGTTGGAGGAGACCAGGGACGGTGAGGGACAGGCAGAGGTTGGAGGAGACCAGAGGTTGGAGGAGACCAGGGATGGTGAGGGACAGGCAGAGGTTGGAGGAGACCAGAGGTTGGAGGAGACCAGGGATGGTGAGGGACAGGCAGAGGTTGGAGGAGACCAGAGGTTGGAGGAGCCCAGGATGGTGAGGGACAGGCAGAGGTTGGAGAAGACCAGAGGTTGGAGGAGACCAGAGTTTGGAGGAGACCAGGGATGGTGAGGGACAAGCAGAGGTTGGAGGAGACCAGGGACGGTGAGGGACAGTTAGAGGTTGGAGGAGACCAGAGGTTGGAGGAGACCAGAGGTTGGAGGAGACCAGAGGTTGGAGGAGACCAGAGGTTGGAGGAGACCAGAGGTTGGAGGAGACCAGGGATGGTGAGGGACAGGCAGAGGTTGGAGGAGACCAGGGACGGTGAGGGACAGTTAGAGGTTGGATGAGACCAGAGGTTGGAGGAGACCAGGGATGGTGAGGGACAGGCAGAGGTTGGTTGTGAGGGACAGGCAGAGGGTGGAGGAGACCAGAGGTTGGAGGAGTTCAGAGGTTGGAGGAGACCAGGGATGGTGAGGGACAGGCAGAGTTTGGAGGAGTTAGAGGTTGGATGAGACCAGAGGTTGGAGGAGACCAGGGATGGTGAGGGACAAGCAGAGGTTGGAGGAGACCAGGGACGGTGAGGGACAGTTAGAGGTTGGAGGAGACCAGAGGTTGGAGGAGACCAGAGGTTGGAGGAGACCAGAGGTTGGAGGAGACCAGGGGTTGGAGGAAACCAGAGGATGGGTGAGACCAGGTATGGTGAGGGACAGGCAGAGGTTGGAGGAGACCAGAGGTTGGAGGAGACCAGGGATGGTGAAGGACAGGCAGAGGTTGGAGGAGACCAGAGGTTGGAGGAGACCAGGGATGGTGAGGGACAGGCAGAGGTTGGAGGAGACCAGAGGTTGGAGGAGACCAGAGGTTGGAGGAGACCAGAGGTTGGAGGAGACCAGAGGTTGGAGGAGACCAGAGGTTGGAGGAGACCAGGGATGGTGAGGGACAGGCAGAGGTTGGAGGAGACCAGGGACGGTGAGGGACAGGCAGAGGTTGGAGGAGACCAGAGGTTGGAGGAGACCAGGGATGGTGAGGGACAGGCAGAGGTTGGAGGAGACCAGAGGTTGGAGGAGACCAGGGATGGTGAGGGACAGGCAGAGGTTGGAGGAGACCAGAGGTTGGAGGAGACCAGAGGTTGGAGGAGACCAGAGGTTGGAGGAGACCAGAGGTTGGAGGAGACCAGGGATGGTGAGGGACAGGCAGAGGTTGGAGGAGACCAGGGATGGTGAGGGACAGGCAGAGGTTGGAGGAGACCAGAGGTTGGAGGAGACCAGGGGTTGGAGGAAACCAGAGGATGGAGGAGACCAGGGATGGTGAGGGACAGGCAGAGGTTGGAGGAGACCAGAGGTTGGAGGAGACCAGGGATGGTGAGGGACAGGCAGAGGTTGGAGGAGACCAGAGGTTGGAGGAGACCAGAGGTTGGAGGAGACCAGAGGTTGGAGGAGACCAGGGAGGTTGGAGGAGACAGAGACCAGAGGTTGGAGGAGACCAGGGATGGTGAGGGACAGGCAGAGGTTGGAGGAGACCAGGGATGGTGAGGGAGGACAGGTTGGAGGAGAGGTTGGAGGAGACAGAGGTTGGAGGAGACCAGAGGTTGGAGGAGACCAGAGGTTGGAGGAGACCAGGGATGGTGAGGGACAGGCAGAGGTTGGAGGAGACCAGGGATGGTGAGGGACAGGCAGAGGTTGGAGGAGACCAGAGGTTGGAGGAGACCAGGGATGTGAGGAGACCAGAGGTTGGAGGAGACCAGAGGTTGGAGGAGACCAGGGAGGTGAGGGACAGGCAGAGGTTGGAGGAGACCAGAGGTTGGAGGAGACAGGATGGTGAGGGACAGGCAGAGGTTGGAGAAGACCAGAGGTTGGAGGAGACCAGAGGTTGGAGGAGACCAGGGATGGTGAGGGAGCAGAGGTTGGAGAGACCAGGGAGGTGAGGGACAGGCAGAGGTTGGAGGAGACCAGAGGTTGGAGGAGACCAGAGGTTGGAGGACACCAGAGGTTGGAGGAGACCAGGTTGGAGGTTGGAGGAGACCAGGGATGGTGAGGGAGGGACAGGCAGAGGTTGGAGGAGACCAGGGACGGTGAGGGACAGGCAGAGGTTGGAGGAGACCAGAGGTTGGAGGAGATCAGAGGTTGGAGGAGACCAGGGATGGTGAGGGACAGGCAGAGGTTGGAGGAGACCAGAGGTTGGAGGAGACCAGGATGGTGATGGTGGGACAGGCAGAGGTTGGAGGAGACCAGAGGTTGGAGGAGACCAGAGGTTGGAGGAGACCAGAGGTTGGAGGAGACCAGAGGTTGGAGGAGACCAGAGGTTGGAGGAGACCAGGGATGGTGAGGGACAGGCAGAGGTTGGAGGAGACCAGAGGTTGGAGGAGACCAGGGACGGTGAGGGACAGGCAGAGGTTGGAGGAGACCAGGGATGGTGAGGGACAGGCAGAGGTTGGAGGAGACCAGAGGTTGGAGGAGACCAGAGGTTGGAGGACACCAGAGGTTGGAGGAGACCAGGGGTTGGAGGAAACCAGAGGATGGAGGAGACCAGGGATGGTGAGGGACAGGCAGAGGTTGGAGGAGACCAGAGGTTGGAGGAGACCAGGGATGGTGAGGGACAGGCAGAGGTTGGAGGAGACCAGAGGTTGGAGGAGACCAGGGATGGTGAGGGACAGGCAGAGAGGGACCAGAGGTTGGAGGAAACCAGAGGTTGGAGGAGACCAGGGATGGTGAGGGACAGGCAGAGGTTGGAGGAGACCAGGGATGGTGAGGGACAGGCAGAGGTTGGAGGAGACCAGGGACGGTGAGGGACAGGCAGAGGTTGGAGGAGACCAGAGGTTGGAGGAGACCAGAGGTTGGAGGAGACCAGGGATGGTGAGGGACAGGCAGAGGTTGGAGGAGACCAGAGGTTGGAGGAGACCAGGGAGGCAGAGGTGAGGGACCAGGAGGTTGGAGGTTGGGAGACCAGAGGTTGGAGGAGACCAGAGGTTGGAGGAGACCAGAGGTTGGAGGAGACCAGAGGTTGGAGGAGACCAGAGGTTGGAGGAGACCAGGGATGGTGAGGGACAGGCAGAGGTTGGAGGAGACCAGGAGACCAGAGGTTGGAGGAGACCAGGATGGTGAGGGACAGGCAGAGGTTGGAGGAGACCAGGGATGGTGAGGGACAGGCAGAGGTTGGAGGAGACCAGAGGTTGGAGGAGACCAGAGGTTGGAGGACACCAGAGGTTGGAGGAGACCAGGGGTTGGAGGAAACCAGAGGATGGAGGAGACCAGGGATGGTGAGGGACAGGCAGAGGTTGGAGGAGACCAGAGGTTGGAGGAGACCAGGGATGGTGAGGGACAGGCAGAGGTTGGAGGAGACCAGAGGTTGGAGGAGACCAGGGATGGTGAGGGACAGGCAGAGGTTGGAGGAGACCAGAGGTTGGAGGAGACCAGAGGTTGGAGGAGACCAGAGGTTGGAGGAGACCAGGGAGGTTGAGGAGACCAGAGGTTGGAGGAGACCAGAGGTTGGAGGAGACCAGGGAGGGACAGGCAGAGGTTGG
>NC_088405.1:97695175-97750175 GCF_034236695.1 Oncorhynchus nerka | reverse complement strand
TCACTGCCTCTCCTTCCATTGACACACAGTGCATCATAAGGTCAATGAATGGGCTGGGGGCTGGGGGGTGGGAGGGGGAGTGGGAACAACACATGAACAGTCAAGTGACGCAGGGGGTTATACAGTGATGGACTGTTGGACTTTCCACTAGCATCACAGAGGAGAAGGGAAGAGAGAGAGAGAGAGAGAGAGAGAGAGAGAGTGAGAGAGAGAGAGACAAAGAGAGAGAGAGAGAGAGACAAAGAGAGAGAGAGAGAGAGAGAGAGAGAGAGAGAGAGAGAGAGAGAGAGAGAGACAGACAGACAGACAGACAGACAGACAGACAGACAGACAGACAGACAGACAGACAGACAGACAGACAGACAGACAGACAGACAGACAGACAGACAGACAGACAGGCGGAGAGAGCGAAAGCAAAAGAGAGATATAAAGAGAGGAAGAGACAGAGGAGAAGGGAAAGGGACACCATTTAGCTGGATATCGTACACTTTAACTCTAAAGCAGCAACTCATCCATCTACATTTTAAACTCTACGGTAGCAACAGAAGTCAGATAGAGGTACAGTATGGAAATCTGCTATAAAGAGACTGATGGAGGACAGAGGGAGAGAGATGAGACTGATGGAGGACAGAGGGAGAGAGATGAGACTGATGGAGGACAGAGGAAGAGAGATGAGACTGATGGAGGACAGAGGAAGAGAGATGAGACTAATGGAGGACAGAGGGAGAGAGATGAGACTGATGGAGGACAGAGGGAGAGAGATGAGACTGATGGAGGACAGAGGGAGAGAGATGAGACTGATAGAGGACAGAGGGAGAGAGATGAGACTGATGGAGGACAGAGGAAGAGAGATGAGACTAATGGAGGACAGAGGGAGAGAGATGAGACTGGTGGAGGACAGAGGGAGAGAGATGAGACTGATAGAGGACAGAGGAAGAGAGATGAGACTGATGGAGGACAGAGGAAGAGAGATGAGACTAATGGAGGACAGAGGGAGAGAGATGAGACTGATGGAGGACAGAGGGAGAGAGATGAGACTGATGGAGGACAGAGGGAGAGAGATGAGACTGATGGAGGACAGAGGAAGAGAGATGAGACTGATGGAGGACAGAGGAAGAGATATGAGACTAATGGAGGACAGAGGGAGAGAGATGAGACTGATGGAGGACAGAGGGAGAGAGATGAGACTGATGGAGGACAGAGGAAGAGAGATTAGACTGATGGAGGACAGAGGAAGAGAGATGAGACTGATGGAGGACAGCGGGAGAGAGATTACATTTACATTTAAGTCATTTAGCAGACGCTCTTATCCAGAGCGACTTACAGAGATGAGACTAATGGAGGACAGAGGGAGAGAGATGAGACTGGTGGAGGAATAGAGGAAGAGAGATGAGACTGATGGAGGACAGAGGGAGAGAGATGAGACTGGTGGAGGAATAGAGGAAGAGAGGAGGAGGGAGAGAGGCAGAGATGGACCCTGAATGTCAAACAAATGAGGGACAGGATTTAGAGTTTTTGAATTGGTTTATTATGTGTGTTATGGTACATCCATGGAGGTACACACACACACACACACACACACACACACACACACACACACACACACACACACACACACACACACACACACACACACACACACACACACACACACATCTATCTCTGTCCCCACAGAGTGCTCCTGTCGTGGGAAGGATGGTGAGCAGTGGCCTGGTGCAGGACCACAGTACCTCCAGACCTCCAGACAGACTCACAAAGATCACACTGTTCAGCCCCAGACGACAATCTCACCCCCTGTTCGGCAGCAGACCCCTTACCCACTCTTCCCTCCACACACCTCAGCTCCAGACCGAGCAAGGTAAGACATGCTATGATACTCTGTTAAACTGTGTGTGTGTGTGTGTGTGTGTGTGTGTGTGTGTGTGTGTGTGTGTGTGTGTGTGTGTGTGTGTGTGTGTGTGTGTGTGTGTGTGTGATGTGTGTGTGTGTGTGTGTGTGTGTGTGTGTTCATGTGTACAGCATGTGGGTTGGTGGTTCCGTCCAGCTCCAGTTTTCAACAAGAGGTCACCGTCTCCATGCAGTATTAGACGTTCATCCTCTTTCTCCAAACGTCAGATTTCAAAGTTTTTTTGTAGTTGCTCATGATGCTCTGTATCGTTCCAGTTGGTCAAATTTCAAAGATAAGGGTTATTAAGTTTATAGGCACTCAGTCTGGTTAGAGTAAAGGGTTAAGGTTATAGGCACTCAGTCTGGTTAGAGTAAAGGGTTAAGGTTATAGGCACTCAGTCTGGTTAGAGTAAAGGGTTAAGGTTATAGGCACTCAGTCTGGTTAGAGTAAAGGGTTAAGTTTATAGGCACTCAGTCTGGTTAGAGTAAAGGGTTAAGTTTATAGGCACTCAGTCTGGTTAGAGTAAAGGGTTAAGTTTATGGGCACTCAGTCTGGTTAGAGTAAAGGGTTAAGGTTATAGGCACTCAGTCTGGTTAGAGTAAAGGGTTAAGTTTATGGGCACTCAGTCTGGTTAGAGTAAAGGGTTAAGGTTATAGGCACTCAGTCTGGTTAGAGTAAAGGGTTAAGTTTATTTTTATTTTATTTATTTCACCTTTATTTAACCAGGTAGGCAAGTTGAGAACAAGTTCTCATTTACAATTGTGACCTGGCCAAGATAAAGCAAAGCAGTTCGACACATACAACGACACAGAGTTACACATGGAGTAAAACAAACATACAGTCAATAATACAGTAAAAAAACAAGTCTATATACAATGTGAGCAAATGAGGTGAGAAGGGAGGTAAAGGCAAAAAAGGCCATGGTGGCAAAGTAAATACAATATAGCAAGTAAAACACTGGAATGGTAGTTTTGCAATGGAAGAATGTGCCAAGTAGAAATAAAAATAATGGGGTGCAAAGGAGCAAAATAAATAAATAAATTAAATACAGTTGGGAAAGAGGTAGTTGTTTGGGCTAAATTATAGGTGGGCTATGTACAGGTGCAGTAATCTGTGAGCTGCTCTGACAGTTGGTGCTTAAAGCTAGTGAGGGAGATAAGTGTTTCCAATTTAAGAGATTTTTGTAGTTCGTTCCAGTCATTGGCAGCAGAGAACTGGAAGGAGAGGCGGCCAAAGAAAGAATTGGTTTTGGGGGTGACGAGAGAGATATACCTGCTGGAGCGTGTGCTACAGGTGGGAGATGCTATGGTGACCAGCGAGCTGAGATAAGGGGGGACTTTACCTAGCAGGGTCTTGTAGATGACATGGAGCCAGTGGGTTTGGCGACGAGTATGAAGCGAGGGCCAGCCAACGAGAGCGTACAGGTCGCAATGGTGGGTAGTATATGGGGCTTTGGTGACAAAACGGATTGCACTGTGATAGACTGCATCCAATTTGTTGAGTAGGGTATTGGAGGCTATTTTGTAAATGACATCGCCAAAGTCGAGGATTGGTAGGATGGTCAATTTTACAAGGGTATGTTTGGCAGCATGAGTGAAGGATGCTTTGTTGCGAAATAGGAAGCCAATTCTAGATTTAACTTTGGATTGGAGATGTTTGATATGGGTCTGGAAGGAGAGTTTACAGTCTAACCAGACACCTAAGTATTTGTAGTTGTCCACGTATTCTAAGTCAGAGCCGTCCAGAGTAGTGATGTTGGACAGGCGGGTAGGTGCAGGTAGCGATCGGTTGAAGAGCATGCATTTAGTTTTACTTGTATTTAAGAGCAATTGGAGGCCACGGAAGGAGAGTTGTATGGCATTGAAGCTTGCCTGGAGGGTTGTTAACACAGTGTCCAAAGAAGGGCCGGAAGTATACAGAATGGTGTCGTCTGCGTAGAGGTGGATCAGAGACTCACCAGCAGCAAGAGCGACCTCATTGATGTATACAGAGAAGAGAGTCGGTCCAAGAATTGAACCCTGTGGCACCCCCATAGAGACTGCCAGAGGTCCGGACAGCAGACCCTCCGATTTGACACACTGAACTCTATCAGAGAAGTAGTTGGTGAACCAGGCGAGGCAATCATTTGAGAAACCAAGGCTGTCGAGTCTGCCGATGAGGATGTGGTGGTTGACAGAGTCGAAAGCCTTGGCCAGATCAATGAATACGGCTGCACAGTAATGTTTCTTATCGATGGCGGTTAAGATATCGTTTAGGACCTTGAGCGTGGCTGAGGTGCACCCATGACCAGCTCTGAAACCAGATTGCATAGCAGAGAAGCTATGGTGAGATTCGAAATGGTTGGTAATCTGTTTGTTGACTTGGCTTTCGAAGACCTTAGAAAGGCATGGTAGGATAGATATAGGTCTGTAGCAGTTTGGGTCAAGAGTGTCCCCCCCTTTGAAGAGGGGGATGACCGCAGCTGCTTTCCAATCTTTGGGAATCTCAGATGACACGAAAGAGAGGTTGAACAGGCTAGTAATAGGGGTGGCAACAATTTCGGCAGATAATTTTAGAAAGAAAGGGTCCAGATTGTCTAGCCCGGCTGATTTGTAGGGGTCCAGATTTTTCAGCTCTTTCAGAACTTCAGCTGAATGGATTTGGGAGAAGGAGAAATGGGGAAGGCTTGGGCGAGTTGCTGTTGGGGGTGCAGTGCTGTTGACCGGGTAGGAGTTGCCAGGTGGAAAGCATGGCCAGCCGTAGAAAAATGCTTATTGAAATTCTCAATTATGGTGGATTTATCAGTGGTGACAGTGTTTCCTATCTTCAGTGCAGTGGGCAGCTGGGAGGAGGTGTTCTTATTCTCCATGGACTTTACAGTGTCCCAGAACTTTTAGAGTTAGTGTTGCAGGAAGCAAATTTCTGCTTGAAAAAGCTAGCCTTGGCTTTTCTAACTGCCTGTGTATAACGGTTTCTAGCTTCCCTGAACAGCTGCATATCACGGGGGCTGTTCGATGCTAATGCAGAACGCCATATGATGTTTTTGTGTTGGTTAAGGGCAGTCAGGTCTGGGGAGAACCAAGGGCTATATCTGTTCCTGGTTCTAATTTTCTTGAATGGGGCATGTTTATTTAAGATTGTTAGGAAGGCATTTAAAAAAAATATCCAGGCATCCTCTACTGACGGGATGAGATCAATATCCTTCCAGGACACCCCGGCCAGGTCGATTAGAAAGGCCTGCTCGCTGAAGTGTTTCAGGGAGCGTTTTACAGTGATGAGTGGAGGTCGTTTGACCGCTGACCCATTACAGATGCAGGCAATGAGGCAGTGATCGCTGAGATCTTGGTTGAAGACAGCAGAGGTGTATTTAGAGGGGAAGTTGGTTAGGATGATATCTATGAGGGTGCCCGTGTTTAAGGCTTTGGGGGGGTACCTGGTAGGTTCATTGATAATTTGTGTGAGATTGAGGGCATCAAGTTTAGATTGTAGGATGGCTGGGGTGTTAAGCATGTTCCAGTTTAGGTCGCCTAGCAGCACGAGCTCTGAAGATAGATGGGGGGCAATCAGTTCACATATGGTGTCCAGAGCACAGCTGGGGGCAGAGGGTGGTCTATAGCAGGCGGCAACGGTGAGAGACTTGTTTTTAGAGAGGTGGATTTTTAAAAGTAGAAGTTCAAATTGTTTGGGTACAGACCTGGATAGTAGGACAGAACTCTGCAGGCTATCTTTGCAGTAGATTGCAACACCGCCCCCCTTTGGCAGTTCTATCTTGTCTGAAAATGTTGTAGTTTGGAATTCAAATTTCTGAATTTTTGGTGGTCTTCCTAAGCCAGGATTCAGACACAGCTAGAACATCCGGGTTGGCAGAGTGTGCTAAAGCAGTGAAAAGAACAAACTTAGGGAGGAGGGTTCTAATGTTAACATGCATGAAACCAAGGCTATTACGGTTACAGAAGTCATCAAAAGAGAGCGCCTGGGGAATAGGAGTGGAGCTAGGCACTGCAGGGCCTGGATTCACCTCTACATCGCCAGAGGAACATAGGAGGAGAAGAATAAGGGTACGGCTAAAAGCAATAAGAATTGGTCGTCTAGAACGTCTGGAACAGAGAGTAAAAGGAGGTTTCTGGGGGCGATAAAATAGCATCAAGGTATAATGTACAGACAAAGGTATGGTAGGATGTGAATACAGTGGAGGTAAACCTAGGTATTGAGTGATGAAGAGAGAGATATTGTCTCTAGAAACATCATTGAAACCAGGAGATGTCATTGCATGTGTGGGTGGTGGAACTAATAAGTTGGATAAGGTATAGTGAGCAGGACTAGAGGCTCTACAGTGAAATAAGCCAATAAACACTAACCAGAACAGCAATGGACAAGACATATTGACATTAAGGAGAGGCATCCTTAGTCGAGTGATCAAAAGGGTCCAGGGAGTGGAGAGGTTGGTTTGGGGGTCACGGCGATTTAGACAGCTAGCCAGGACATCGGTAGCAAGCTAGCATAGGATGGAGGTCTGTTGTTAGCCACCTCTTGCGTTCCGTCAGTAGATTAGTGGAGTTCCGTGTTGTAGAGGGGATTAGTCCAAATCACACAACAACAAAAAAATAAAAACAATAGATATAGTTATAGAGGCCCAAGAAGAAACATAATAATAATACAAATAAATAAATTGTCCGATTGTCTATTCTGAGAGCAGCCGGTAAGACAGCTAACGGTTAGCAGGCCGCAGATGGGCGTTCAGGTAACGTCGCGACGGAGGAGCCAGCCGGATCTCCTTCGGGTAGATAACGTCGGCAGTCCAGTTGTGAAGGCCCGGTGGGGCTCCGCGTAGGCAGTAAAACGGGTCCGGATAGGTGACTGCAGCCCAGGAGTGATTGACGGAGCTCAGGAGTGATTGACGGAGCTGGCTAGCTCCGGAGTAATTGATGTTTGCTCGGAATCGACGAAAGCAGATAGACACACGGATAGCAGCCAGCTAGCTGTGAGATCCAGGAGTGAATGTCCAGAGAGCAGTTGAAATCCAGGGACATGAGAGAAAAATCGGTCCGGTATGTTCCGTTCGAGCCGCGCTGCGCCGTACAAAACTGGCGATAGATTTTCGAGTTAAAGGATAGCTGATGACCACAAACCGTGGTTAGCTGAATACTAACGAGTTGCCAGTAAAGAAGCTAACTAGCTTCTGATTAGCTTCTGGCTAGCTTCTGGCTAGCTTCTTGGAGTTTCTGGCTAGCTTCTGGCTAGCTTCTTGGAGGATTGCAGATTTGAGGTAAATAATACGTATTTATACATATCAATTGGTGAGGCAGGTTGCAGGAGAGTGTATTGAAGATGAGTTGATGGAAAATAAAAATAAAATGTATGTGAAAAAAGTTGTAAATATATATATATACACGACACGACAAGACGAGGACAAAAGACGTCTGAACTGCTATGCCATCTCGGGCATGACCGAGATTATTATAGGCACTCAGTCTGGTTAGAGTAAAGGGTTAAGGTTATAGGCACTCTGTCTGGTTAGAGTAAAGGGTTAAGGTTTGGGATAGAGATAAAATCCCAAATATAAACCCATTATCCACACCTGAGATCCAACACACAACCTTCTGATCCAGAGTCATGGGATTACAGCCAGTTCATTCAGAGGAGTGTGGAGGCAGAGAGCTATGTCACACACACACACGCACACACACACACACACACACACACACACACACACACACACACACACACACACACACACACACACACACACACACACACACACACACACACACACACACACACACACAAGACAACATCCAGTATTTCCCATTATGCAGTATAATCCCACTGTAATACTGATTTGTTTGACTATGAACATGGGAGATGCTCAAACATCACACTGGGGGAATTTACTGGTTATTTAAACGATTGTTGACTGCAGGGGCACTGGGTGGTACTGGGTCGTACTGGGTCGCACTGGGTCATACTGGGTGGTACTGGGTCACACTGGGTCACACTGGGTCGTACTGGGTCACACTGGGTCACACTGGGTTGTACTGGGTCGTACTGGGTCGTACTGGGTCACACTGGGTCGTACTGGGTTACACTGAGTTGAACTGTGTTACACTGGGTCGTACTGGGTTACACTGGGTCACACTGGGTCGTACTGGGTTACACTGAGTTGTACTGGGTCGTACTGGGTCGTACTGGGTTACACTGGGTCACACTGGGTTACACTGGGTCGTACTGGGTTACACTGGGTTACACTGGGTCGTACTGGGTTACACTGGGTCACACTGGGTCGTACTGGGTTACACTGAGTTGTACTGGGTCGTACTGGGTCACACTGGGTCACACTGGGTCGTGCTGGGTCGTACTGGGTTAAATTGGGTCATACTGGGTCCCACTGGGTCACACTGGGTTACACTGGGTCGTACTGGGTCACACTGGGTCGTACTGGGTCGTACTGGGTCACACTGGTGGTATCCGATTTTAATCATACTTGATTCCAACCTCTCTTTTAAAAAGCATGTGAAAAAGGTAATTCAAATAACCAAATTCAACCTAGCTAATTTCCGATTTATACGAAATTGTTTGACTACAGAGGTAGCAAAACTGTACTTCAAATCTATGATACTCCCCCACTTAACATACTGCTTGACTAGTTGGGCCCAAGCTTGCTGTACAACATTAAAACCTATTCAGTCTGTCTACAAACAGGCTCTCAAAGTGCTTGATAGGAAGCCTAATAGCCATCATCATTGTCACATCCTTAGAAAGCATGAGCTCTTGAGTTGGGAAAATCTTGTGCAATACACCGACGCATGTCTTGTATTCAAGATCCTTAATGGCCTGGCTCCTCCCCCTCCACTCAGTACTTTCGTTAAACAGAAAACCCAGACATATGGCAGCAGATCCACAAGGTCTGCCATGAGAGGTGACTGTATAGTTCCCCTAAGGAAAAGCACCTTTAGTAAATCTGCATTCTCTGTGAGAGCTTCCCATGTCTGGAATACACTGCCATCAGACACACATAACTGCACCACATATCACACTTTCACAAAATGCTTGAAGACATGGCTAAAGGTCAATCAGATTTGTGAACATGGTCCCTAGCTGTGTGTTGCCGCTTTCCATGTTGTCTGTTGTCTGTAGCTTGTGAGGTGTGGAAACACTTTGTTGCTTTTATGAATTTTGTCTTGCTGCTTTTTGTTCTATGTTGCTCTGTCTGTATGCTACGTCTTGTTCTATGTTGCTCTGTCTGTATGCTACGTCTTGTTCTATGTTGCTCTGTCTGTATGCTACGTCTTGCTTGTCCTATGTTGCTATGTCTTGCTTGTTCTATGTTACTATTGTCTATATTGTAATTTTTTTAATAAACCTGCCCAGGGACTGTGGTTGAAAATTAGCCGGCTGGCTAAAACCGGCACTTTTACTGAAACGTTGATTAATGTGCACTGTCCCTGTAAAAATAAAAAATAAACTCAAACTCAAACACCACGGGATGGACCTAGAATACCATCACGGGATGGACCCAGAGAACCATCACGGGATCCACCCAGAGAACCATCACGGGATCCACCCAGAGAACCATCACGGGATGGACCCAGAGAACCATCACGGGATGGACCCAGAGAACCATCACGGGATCCACCCAGAGAACCATCACGGGATCCACCCAGAGAACCATCACGGGATGGACCTAGAATACCATCACGGGATGGACCCAGAGAACCATCACGGGATGGACCCAGAGAACCATCACGGGATGGACCCAGAGACCCATCACAGGATGGACCCAGAGACCCATCACGGGATCCACCCAGAGACCCATCACGGGATGGACCCAGAGAACCATCACGGGATGGACCCAGAGAACCATCACGGGATGGACCCAGAGAACCATCACGGGATCCACCCAGAGAACAATCACGGGATGGACCCAGAAAACCATCACGGGATAGACCCAGAGAACCATCATGGGTTGGACCCATAGAACCATCAGGGGATGGACCCAGAGTACCATCAGGGGATGGACCCAGAGAACCATCACGGGATAGACCCAGAGAACCATCACGGGTTGGACCCATAGAACCATCAGGGGATGGACACAGAGACCCATCACGGGATGGACCCAGAGAACCATCAGGGGATGGACCCAGAGAACCATCACGGGATGGACCCAGAGAACCATCACGGGATGGACCCAGAAACGTTGATTAATGTGCACTGTCCCTGTAAAAATAAAATAAACTCAAACTCAAACTGGGTCGTACTGGGTCACACTGGGTCACACTGGGTCGTACTGGGTCACACTGGGTCGTACTGGGTCGTACTGGGTCACACAGGGTCACACAGGGTCGTACTGGGTTACACTGGGTCACACTGGGTCGTACTGGGTCGTACCGGGTCACACTGTGTCACACTGGGTCACACTGGGTCATACTGGGTCGTACTGGGTCACACTGGGTCACACTGGGTCGTACTGGGTCACACTTGGTCACACTGGGTCGTACAGGGTCACACGGGGTTTACTGGGTCACACTGGGTCGTACTGTGTCACACTGGGTCACACTGGGTCACACTGGGTCGTACTGGGTCGTACTGGGTCACACTGGGTCACACTGGGTCGTACTGGGTCACACTTGGTCACACTGGGTCGTACAGGGTCACAGGGGGTTTACTGGGTCACACTGGGTCGTACTGTGTCACACTGGGTCACACTGGGTTGTACTGGGTTATTGAAGAACCAAGTCCCATATTACTCATACATGTGTCTGTGTCTTTCTGTGTGTTGTGTGTGTGTTGTGTGTGTGTGTGGGTCTCTGTGCATCTGTGTATACATTGTGTGTATGTGTGTCTCTCTGTGTGTGTGTGTGTGTGTGTGTGTGTGTGTGTGTGTGTGTGTGTGTGTGTGTGTGTGTGTGTGTGTCTCTCTCTTTGTCTCTGTGTGGGTCTCTGTGTGTGTGTTTGTGTATATATTGTGTGTATGTGTGTCTCTGTGTGTGTGTGTGTGTGTGTCTCTCTCTGTCTGTGTGTGGGTCTCTGTGTGGGTCTCTGTGTGGGTCTCTGTGCGTGTGTGTATATATTGTGTGTATGTGTGTCTCTGGGTGTGTATATATTGTGTGTACGTGTGTATGATACTCTTTGTCTCTGTTTCTTGTCAGGGTGGACCCAGGATGACCAGTGCAACAACAGGTAACATTTCCTTTAGTAGGTTTATCTGGGGTAAAACTGGACTCACACACACACACACACACACACACACACACACACACACACACACACACACACAGACACACACACACACACACACAGACACACACACACACACACAGACACACACACACACACACACACACACACACACACACACACACACAGACACACACACACACACACACACACACACACACAGACACACACACACACACACAGACACACACACACACACACACACACACACACACACACACACAGAGTGTTTGTGTATCTTCCCGTCTCAATAGCGAGAAGGGTCTCTCCACATGTAAATTTAGCAGAAGAGCGTTGATATTGCTGGTACAGTATAGTATAGTATGTATACATCAATGAGTATGTGGTACAGTGAGTAGGGTCCCAAAATTGCATTTAAAAAGTGATCAGTTTGTTACGTTCAGGTTGAATTATCAATTGGTACCATTTTAGTTCATCGCTCTCTAAAAATGCTGATTTTAAAAAGCGTTAGATTTATTCTTAGCATTGTTGATTAGAATGTGTGTTTACTAACGCGTAGTTCTAGTAGCTATGTTGACAATGTCGTTAGCATGAAAACGATGTAGGCTGCGTAGCGGTTATGATATAAAGGTTTGGAGGCTTGGAGTTTCTTTCCGCTGGTCACAGATACAGTGGGGGAAAAAAAATAATTGTGCAAATAAATTCATAAAAAATACCACAATGTGATTTTCTGGATTTTTTTTCTCATTTTGTCTGTCATAGTTGAAGTGTACCTATGATGAAAATTACAGGCCTCTCTCATCTTTTTAAGTGGGAGAACTTGCACAATTGGTGGCTGACTAAATACTTTTTTGCCCCACTGTAGCTGTTGTGTTGAGCACTGAAGTCCATAAGCGAATGGAAAAGGTGAATTGACGAGAGCGCGTATATTAGGGCTTGGCAATGTGGCCAAAATATCACATCACGGTATTTTTTCAAATTTTGGATGGTATGACAATATTTTATGTTTTTAAATAATGAAAGTTCTATTTTTTCTTTATGAGTATTGCAACACTTCACATACATTCTAAGTGATTTCAATGTGATTCTAAGTGATTTCTTCGTCCATTCTGATTGGTTAATATTGTTCATTTAAAGGATCTGCGTTCCGTCAACCGGACAGCTGTAAATCATCTTGCTCTGATTTATCATCCAAAGGGTCCCAGCGATAACACGAAGTGTCGTTTTGTTGGATAAAATAATTTTTCACATCCTAAAAAGATCCATATAGCATGATCGGTTTTGTATTTCCACTCGTTCAATTTGCAAAGAAAGAATCCTATAGGACACCATAATTGGTCAGACGCCGGGCGTCCATCTCTTGAACGACTGTATCTTTGTCAAATAAGCACCAATCGGGATCAAGCAAAGCTAGCTAGATAGTCGGAAACCATGTATATGTCATAAAATGTAGCTTCTAACCTTGTTTGAGAGCCTTTTCATTTTGGAGTTTTATGAAGATTTGAAAACTGTTTTTTTTTGCATTTTACATTTTGCAAATGTTGATCTTATAATATGTCTTATAATATAACTACTAATACTGGAAAAGCTAAATCAAAGTCCAAGTACACAGATTTGACGATATTCTTGCAGAAAAATGTTATATCAATGCGAATGTCTCCTTCACGATTTGCCCAAATGTACCTGGGGACTTCACACTAAAAGTCTTGTTGTTAACTCATTATTGCACATAGTGTCCACAAGATGGCAACAGTGTATCAGAATGATAATGATGATAATGATAAGACCAGATTGACCAGCGATAACTACAACCTTTCTCTTGCATTTCAAAGATGGTGGTAGAAAAAGACTGGTTGTTTTTTTTGCTTTGTATTTTCTTCTACCTGATCTATTGTTCTCCTACATTCAATTCACAGTTCCACAAACCTCAAAGTGTTTCCTTTCAAATGGTATCAAGAATATGCATATCCTTGCGTCAGGGCCTGAGCTACAGGCAGTTAGATTTGGGTATGTCATTTAGACAAAAATATATAATAATATAATATATAAAATATTAAAATATAATAATAATGCATATATAATAATACTATAATAATAATAGATAATAATATAATAATACTATAATAATAATAGATAATAATATAATAATAATTTAATAATAATATATAGTAATATAATAATAATAATATATAATAACATAATATAATAATAATATAATAATATAATAATAATATGATAATAATAATAATATAATAATAATATAATAATATAATAATAATTTAATAATAATATATAGTAATATAATAATAATAATAAATAATAATATAATATAATAATAATAATAATATATAATAACATAATATAATAATAATATAATAATATAATAATAATATGATAATAATAATAATATATAATAATACTATAATAATAATAGATAATAATATAATAATAATTTAATAATAATATATAGTAATATAATAATAATAATAAATAATAATATAATATAATAATAATAATAAATAATAATAATATAATAATAATAATATAATAATAACATAATATAATAATAATATAATAATATAATAATAATATGATAATAATAATAATATATAATAATACTATAATAATAATAGATAATAATATAATAATAATTTAATAATAATATATAGTAATATAATAATAATAATAAATAATAATATAATATAATAATAATAATAAATAATAATAATATAATAATAATAATATAATAATAATTTAATAATAATATATAGTAATATAATAATAATAATAAATAATAATATACTATAATAATAATAATAAATAATAATAATATAATAATAATAATTTAATAATAATATATAGTAATATAATAATAATAATATATAATAACATAATATAATAATAATATAATAATATAATAATAATATGATAATAATAATAATATATAATAATACTATAATAATAATAGATAATAATATAATAATAATTTAATATACAGTAATAATATAATAATATGATAAAAATAATGTAATAATATAATAATAATAATATTATAAATATACAATAATAATATATAAAAATATAATAATATAATAATAATATAATAATATATAACATAAAGTGTTCTGCATTTTATACATTTCTGCATTTTTTTATTTGACATAATTTCCAAACTGCCACGTAGGACTGCAGGATATGGGCAAAAAAGCTAGGCTTTATTTTAAACAATATGTTGCAATTGTGATTTGACTTGTGATATAGATCAAAACACTTGGGTGAACTGTTGGAATCATGGAAATATAATGACTGTTTTAATTCTATAGTTCAATTATAAATAATAGTGGGCACTTTGAATTCAGTTTTGTTTCACATGACAACGAATCAAAATGTCAGGAAGGAGTTATTGTGACATGGTAGAAACCAAAGTGTTGGGCAGTGTTTTCCTAGGGGACCCTATGATCTTTGGCTACATTAAATGTTTTCTTAGCTACTTCATGTCACTAACATATTCATGCTTCTCCTATTCCTCTTTGATTTAGAAGATACTGTTGCACAAACATGCTGATTTAGGACTACACCATCACTAGTATTAGGCAGTATAGCTAGCTAAGTTTGCTCTGACTTATTAGCCTAGCCAACAGAAATTTGCAGTGGTCCAGATGGGAGATGACAAGTGCCTGGATTAGAACCTGTGCCACTTCCTGTGTGAGGTTGGGTCTCTCTACGGATGTTGTAGAGCATGAACCTGTAGGAGCGAGTCACTGCTTTGATGTTTGCAGAGAACGACAGGGTGTTGTCCAGGGTCACTCCAAGGGTATTTGCACTCTGGGTGGGTGACATGGAGTTGTCAACCATGATGGTGAGGTCTTTAAGTGGGCAGGCATTCCCGGGGAGGAAGAGCAGCTCTGTCTTGTGGAGGTTGAGCTAGAGGTGGTGGGCCGATATTCAAACTGACAAACTGAGATATCTGCCAGGCACGCAGAGATGTGTGCTGCCACCTGGGTGTCAGAAGGGGGGAAGTAGAAAAGTAGTGAGTTTCATCCGCAGGGAGGATGCAATCCAAGAGTGTGCAGAGACTGAGACGCCCAGCCCTGAGAGGGTGGAGAGGAGGATCTGATGGTTCACGGTCAAAAAAGAGGCAAGGAGGTGGAAAGAGAGAGTTGGAAAGAAAGAAAGTAATGGAAGGCAGACGTCAGGAGGTTGAAGTTGTAAAGGTGAGCCATCATCAGTAAATGAGCTTATCAAGGTGTCATTGAGGAACTCTAAGGGCACCTGGTGGGAGATGGACGACAACAATGTTAAGCTTGAGCGGACAAGTGACAGCGACGCCACAGAATTCAAATCAGGAGATGGACAGGTGAGAGAGGGGGAGAAAAGAGTCTCCACTTTGGAGACATGAGTAGCCCTGTGCCATCACCGTGACGACCAGATGATCTCGGACTATGAGAGAAAATACAGTCGGATGAGGACAGAGCAGCTGGAGTAGCAATGTTCTTTGGAGTGATCCATGTATCCATCATGGCCAAAATGTCAAGATGAACTTGGCAGAACGCTTACCAGAGAATTCAACTTCAACGGATGTCTGTTGCTGGGAGACCAACATGTTATTTTGTGTTTTTGCAGTAAATTAGACCATCAGAGTTTTCTGGCTTCAAATTGCAAAGTTAAATCAAATCAAATAGCTTTCTTTTTTTCTGTAAATACATATAAGAATTGGAGAAAAGAAGGTTGGATACTTCCTGCAATATGAGGTGTGTTTTATGAGATTGCAGTGGTACACTAAATTAGAAGGGGTTTGCAACCAAGGGACAGGGAGCGTCTGTAAAGCTCACAGGGAGAGAAGCAAACAAGGGAGCATCTGTAAAGCTCACAGGGAGAGAAGCAAACAAGTATAGAAAACAAACACATAATTGACAAAGCTATAAAAGAGCAAAATGAGATCATGTGTAAATAACTAGGTAAGATACTCAAGTGAGAGAATGGACTGGATCCTTCCTCTCATAAATCTGCAGAACAACTGGAACCTTCTTTGTTTTGGTGACAGTCTTTGTTTTGGTGACGGTCTATGTTTTGGTGACGGTCTATGTTTTGGTGACGGTCTTTGTTTTTGGTGACGGTCTTTGTTTTTGGTGACGGTCTTTGTTTTGGTGACGGTCTTTGTTTTGGTGACGGTCTTTGTTTTTGGTGACGGTCTATGTTTTGGTGACGGTCTTTGTTTTGGTGACGGTCTTTGTTTTGGTGACGGTCTTTGTTTTTGGTGACGGTCTTTGTTTTGGTGACGGTCTTTGTTTTGGTGACGGTCTTTGTTTTTGGTGACGGTCTTTGTTTTGGTGACGGTCTTTGTTTTGGTGACGGTCTTTGTTTTGGTGACGGTCTTCGTTTTTGGTGACGGTCTTTGTTTTGGTGACGGCCTTTGTTTTGGTGACGGTCTTTGTTTTGGTGACGGTCTTTGTTTTTGGTGACGGTCTTTGTTTTTGGTGACGGTCTTTGTTTTGGTGACGGTATTTGTTTTTGGTGACGGTCTTTGTTTTGGTGACGGTCTTTGTTTTTGCTGACGGTCTTTGTTTTTGGTGACGAGACCGCCGCTTACAGCTGCAGCCGAGAGAACAGGGGAGACTGAAGTACTATTACTGATTGCTGATTGGCTTGCGAAGATGAAGAACACACCTCCCGGGAGTAATTGCTGATTGGCTTGCGAAGATGCTGATTGCCTAGGAGAAGAGAAACCACTCCCCCCTCCCATACAGCCGCTGTTTACGAAAAACAACAACACTCACAAATTGAAAAAAAAATGACCTAGTGACCTCATGGGTGGAATGTTATTCAAATAAATAATAAAATGCAGCCAAAAAGCTTGTTACATTTCAGTCTTCTGTGATGGATATAAAGTTTAATGCAAACTCAAACTCAACATTTCAACTCTATATCTGACATAGTACAGGTGTCTTCTTCTTGTTAAGCCCATAACCCTGTGTGTGAGGTGGATACTTCTGTTACAACGTAGATTTTGTTTAAGACGACCAAGAAACATTCTCTGTGTGAACCTGATTCAGCCCACTGCAGTAAAAGGTCATCAATCCTGAAAGTCAGCAGTTAATACACCAAGCGGTAGCAGAGAAAACAGTCTATGACTTGGGTGACACCGCCTGGTATAGAGGTCCTGGATGGCAGGAAGCTTGGCCCCAGTGATGTACTGGGCCGTACGCACTACCCTCTGTAGAGCCTTACGGTCAGACGCCGAGCAGTTGCCGTACCAGGCAGTGATGCAACCGGTCAGGATGCTCTCGATGGTGCAGCTGTAGAAACTTTTGAGGATCTGAGGACCCATGCCAAATCTTTTCAGTCTCCTGAGGGGGAAAATGTGTTGTCTTAGTGTGTTTGGACCATGATAGCTTGTTGGTGATTTATTTCCCCCTGGCAGGAGAGTGAGGAGCTTCCTCCTTCTACTCTGATCCACAGCTCACACACACACACACACACACACACACACACACACACACACACACACACACACACACACACACACACACACACACACACACACACACACACACACACACACACACACACACACTCGCACGCACATACATTTCCCCACTTCCTGCATATTTCTCTGTATTTTATTAGCAGACAATGGAAACACAATAAACCTACGTTTAGAACCTCTCCTCCTCTCCACCTCTCCATCCATCCCTCCATCCCTCTCTCTCCCTGCGTTGCTATGGTGACAGATGGATATAGAGTTGGCTGTGTTTACATTAATTTTATATATTCAGAAGTGCATGTATACTTCTGAATAAAACACACAACACTGAACATAGAGTGGAGAAGAGCTGGTATCATAGCAACTTCAGAGTGGAGGAGAACTGGTATCATAGCAACTTCAGAGTGGAGGAGAACTGGTATCATAGCAACTCCAGAGTGGAGGAGAACTGGTATCATAGCAACTCCAGAGTGGAGGAGAACTGGTATCATAGCAACTTCAGAGTGGAGGAGAACTGGTATCATAGCAACTTCAGAGTGGAGGAGAACTGGTATCATAGCAACTTCAGAGTGGAGGAGAACTGGTATCATAGCAACTCCAGAGTGGAGGAGAGCTGGTATCATAGCAACTTCAGAGTGGAGGAGAACTGGTATCATAGCAACATAGCAACTTCAGAGTGGAGGAGAGCTTGTATCATAGCAACTTCTGATTGGAGGAGAACTGGTATCATAGCAACTTCAGAGTGGAGGAGAGCTGGTATCATAGCAACTTCAGTGTGGAGGAGAACTAGTATCATAGCAACTTCAGAGTGGAGGAGAACTGGTATCATAGCAACTCCAGAATGGAGGAGAGCTGGTATCATAGCAACTTCAGAGTGGAGGAGGACTGGTATCATAGCAACTTCTGATTGGAGGAGAACTGGTATCATAGCAACTTCTGATTGGAGGAGAACTGGTATCATAGCAACTTCAGAGTGGAGACGAACTGGTATCATAGCATTTATTATAGCAACTTCTGATTGAAGGAGAACTGGTATCATAGCAACTTCTGATTGGAGGAGAACTGGTATCATAGCAACTTCTGATTGGAGGAGAACTGGTATCATAGCAACTTCAGAGTGGAGGAGAACTGGTATCATAGCAACTTCAGAGTGGAGGAGAACTGGTATTATAGCAACTTCTGATTGAAGGAGAACTGGTATCATAGCAACTTCTGATTGGAGGAGAACTGGTATCATAGCAACTTCAGAGTGGAGGAGAACTGGTATCATAGCAACTTCAGAGTGGAGGAGAACTGGTATCATAGCAACTCCAGAGTGGAGGAGAGCTGGTACTTCTGATTGGAGGAGAAGTATCATAGCAACTTCTGATTGGAGGAGATTGGTATAATAGCTGGTATCATAGCAACTGGTATCTGATTGGAGGAGAGGTATCATAGCAACTTCAGAGTGGAGGAGAACTGGTATCATAGCAACTGCAGAGTGGAGGAGAGCTGGTATCATAGCAACATAGCAACTTCAGAGTGGAGGAGAGCTGGTATCATAGCAACTTCAGAGTGGAGGAGAACTGGTATCATAGCAACTTCAGAGTGGAGGAGAACTGGTATCATAGCAACTTCAGAGTGGAGGAGAACTGGTATCATAGCAACTTGGTATCATAGCAATTGGAGGAGAACTGGTATCATAGCAACTTCTGATTGGAGGAGAACTAGCAACTTCTGATTATCATAGCAACTTCAGAGTGGAGGAGAGCTGGTATCATAGCATTTTCAGAGTGGAGGAGAACTGGTATCATAGCAACTTCTGATTGGAGGATAACTGGTATCATAGCAACTTCTGATTGGAGGAGAACTGGTATCATAGCAACTTCTGATTGGAGGATAACTGGTATCATAGCAACTTCTGATTGGAGGAGAACTGGTATCATAGCAACTTCAGAGTGGAGGAGAACTGGTATCATAGCAACTTCAGAGTGGAGGAGAACTGGTATCATAGCAACTTCAGAGTGGAGGAGAACTGGTCTATAGCATAGAACTGGTATCATAGCAACTTCAGAGTGGAGGAGGAGATCATAGCAACTTCAGAGTGGAGGAGAACTCATAGCAACTCAGAGTGGAGAGAACTTGTATCATAGCAACTTCTGATTGGAGGAGAACTGTATCATAGCAACTTCAGAGTGGAGGAGAACTGGTATCATAGCAACTTCAGTGTGGAGGAGAACTAGTATCATAGCAACTTCAGAGTGGAGGAGAACTGGTATCATAGCAACTCCAGAATGGAGGGAGAACTGGTATCATAGCAACTTCTGATTGGAGGAGAACTGGTATCATAGCAACTTCTGATTGGAGGAGAACTGGTATCATAGCAACTTCTGATTGGAGGAGAACTGGTATCATAGCAACTTCAGAGTGGAGGAGAACTGGTATCATAGCAACTTCAGAGTGGAGGAGAACTGGTATCATAGCAACTTCTGATTGGAGGAGAACTGGTATCATAGCAACTTCTGATTGGAGGAGAACTGGTATCATAGCAACTTCTGATTGGAGGAGAACTGGTATCATAGCAACTTCTGATTGGAGGAGTACTGGTATCATAGCAACTTCTGATTGGAAGAGAACTGGTATCATAGCAACTTCTGATTGGAGGAGAATTGGTATCATAGCAACTTCTGATTGGAGGAGAACTGGTATCATAGCAACTTCAGAGTGGAGGAGAGCTGGTATCATAGCAACTTCAGTGTGGAGGAGAAATAGTATCATAGCAACTTCAGAGTGGAGGAGAACTGGTATCATAGCAACTGCAGAGTGGAGGAGAGCTGGTATCATAGCAACTTCAGAGTGGAGGAGAACTGGTATCATAGCAACATAGCAACTTCAGAGTGGAGGAGAGCTGGTATCATAGCAACTTCAGAGTGGAGGAGAACTGGTATCATAGCAACTTCAGAGTGGAGGAGAACTGGTATCATAGCAACTTCAGAGTGGAGGAGAACTGGTATCATAGCAACTTCAGAGTGGAGGAGAACTGGTATCATAGCAACTTCTGATTGGAGGAGAACTGGTATCATAGCAACTTCTGAGTGGAGGAGAACTGGTATCATAGCAACTTCTGATTGGAGGAGAACTGGTATCATAGCAACTTCAGAGTGGAGGAGAACTGGTATCATAGCATTTTCAGAGTGGAGGAGAACTGGTATCATAGCAACTTCTGATTGGAGGAGAACTGGTATCATAGCAACTTCTGATTGGAGGAGAACTGGTATCATAGCAACTTCAGAGTGGAGGAGAACTGGTATCATAGCAACTTCAGAGTGGAGGAGAACTGGTATTATAGCAACTTCTGATTGAAGGAGAACTGGTATCATAGCAACTTCTGATTGGAGGAGAACTGGTATCATAGCAACTTCAGAGTGGAGGAGAACTGGTATCATAGCAACTTCAGAGTGGAGGAGAACTGGTATCATAGCAACTCCAGAGTGGAGGAGAGCTGGTATCATAGCAACTTCTGATTGGAGGAGAACTGGTATCATAGCAACTTCTGATTGGAGGAGAATTGGTATAATAGCAACTTCTGATTGGAGGAGAACTGGTATCATAGCAACTTCAGAGTGGAGGAGAGCTGGTATCATAGCAACTTCAGTGTGGAGGAGAAATAGTATCATAGCAACTTCAGAGTGGAGGAGAACTGGTATCATAGCAACTGCAGAGTGGAGGAGAGCTGGTATCATAGCAACATAGCAACTTCAGAGTGGAGGAGAGCTGGTATCATAGCAACTTCAGAGTGGAGGAGAACTGGTATCATAGCAACTTCAGAGTGGAGGAGAACTGGTATCATAGCAACTTCAGAGTGGAGGAGAACTGGTATCATAGCAACTTCTGATTGGAGGAGAACTGGTATCATAGCAACTTCTGATTGGAGGAGAACTGGTATCATAGCAACTTCAGAGTGGAGGAGAACTGGTATCATAGCAACTTCAGAGTGGAGGAGAACTGGTATTATAGCAACTTCTGATTGAAGGAGAACTGGTATCATAGCAACTTCTGATTGGAGGAGAACTGGTATCATAGCAACTTCTGATTGGAGGAGAACTGGTATCATAGCAACTTCAGAGTGGAGGAGAACTGGTATCAGAGTGGAGGAGCTGGTATTATAGCAACTTCTAGCAACTATCATAGCACTTCTGATTGGAGGAGAACTGGTATCATAGCAACTTCAGAGTGGAGGAGAACTGGTATCATAGCAACTTCAGAGTGGAGGAGAACTGGTATCATAGCAACTCCAGAGTGGAGGAGAGCTGGTATCATAGCAACTTCTGATTGGAGGAGAACTGGTATCATAGCAACTTCTGATTGGAGGAGAATTGGTATAATAGCAACTTCTGATTGGAGGAGAACTGGTATCATAGCAACTTCTGATTGGAGGAGAATTGGTATCATAGCAACTTCAGTGTGGAGGAGAAATAGTATCATAGCAACTTCAGAGTGGAGGAGAACTGGTATCATAGCAACTGCAGAGTGGAGGAGAGCTGGTATCATAGCAACTTCAGAGTGGAGGAGAACTGGTATCATAGCAACATAGCAACTTCAGAGTGGAGGAGAGCTGGTATCATAGCAACTTCAGAGTGGAGGAGAACTGGTATCATAGCAACTTCAGAGTGGAGGAGAACTGGTATCATAGCAACTTCAGAGTGGAGGAGAACTGGTATCATAGCAACTTCAGAGTGGAGGAGAACTGGTATCATAGCAACTTCTGATTGGAGGAGAACTGGTATCATAGCAACTTCTGATTGGAGGAGAACTGGTATCATAGCAACTTCAGAGTGGAGGAGAACTGGTATCATAGCAACTTCAGAGTGGAGGAGAACTGGTATTATAGCAACTTCTGATTGAAGGAGAACTGGTATCATAGCAACTTCTGATTGGAGGAGAACTGGTATCATAGCAACTTCAGAGTGGAGGAGAACTGGTATCATAGCAACTTCAGAGTGGAGGAGAACTGGTATCATAGCAACTCCAGAGTGGAGGAGAGCTGGTATCATAGCAACTTCTGATTGGAGGAGAACTGGTATCATAGCAACTTCTGATTGGAGGAGATTGTATAATAGCAACTTCTGAGAGAACTGGTATCATAGCAACTTCAAGCTGGTATCATAGATTTTTGGAGGAGAACTGGTATCATAGCAACTTCTGATTGGAGGAGAACTGGTATCATAGCAACTTCAGAGTGGAGGAGAGCTGGTATCATAGCAACTTCAGTGTGGAGGAGAAATAGTATCATAGCAACTTCAGAGTGGAGGAGAACTGGTATCATAGCAACTGCAGAGTGGAGGAGAGCTGGTATCATAGCAACTTCAGAGTGGAGGAGAACTGGTATCATAGCAACATAGCAACTTCAGAGTGGAGGAGAGCTGGTATCATAGCAACTTCAGAGTGGAGGAGAACTGGTATCATAGCAACTTCAGAGTGGAGGAGAACTGGTATCATATCAACTTCAGAGTGGAGGAGAACTGGTATCATAGCAACTTCTGATTGGAGGAGAACTGGTATCATAGCAACTTCTGAGTGGAGGAGAACTGGTATCATAGCAACTTCAGAGTGGAGGAGAACTGGTATCATAGCAACTTCAGAGTGGAGGAGAACTGGTATCATAGCAACTTCAGAGTGGAGGAGAACTGGTATCATAGCAACTTCTGATTGGAGGAGAACTGGTATCATAGCAACTTCAGAGTGGAGGAGAACTGGTATCATAGCAACTTCAGAGTGGAGGAGAGCTGGTATCATAGCAACTCCCTCCCTCCCTCCTTCCCTCCAAACCACCCTCTCTCCCTCCCTCCCTCCAAACCACCTACCCTCCCTCCCTCCCTCCCTCCCTCCCTCCCTCCCTCCCTCCCTCCCTCCCTCCCTCCCTCCCTCCAAACCACCCTCACTCCCTCCCTCCCTCCAAACCTCCCTCCGTCCCTCCTCCAAACCACCCTCCCTCCCTCCCTCCCTCCAAACCACCCTCCCTCCCTCCTCCCTCCAAACCACCCTCCCTCCCTCCCTCCCTCCCTCCAAACCACCCTCGCTCCCTCCCTCCCTCCCTCCAAACCACCCTCCCTCCCTCCCTCCCTCCCTCCAAACCACCCTCCCCTCCCTCCCTCCCTCCAAACCACCCACCCTCCCTCCCTCCAAACCACCCACCCTCCCTCCCTCCAAACCACCCACCCTCCCTCCCTCCCTCCCTCCCTCCCTCCAAACCACCCTCCCTCCCTCCCTCCTTCCCTCTGTATCTATCTCTTCCTCTCTTCCCTCTTCACTCACCCCCCCTCTCTCTCTTTCTCTCTCCCTTCTCTGTCAACTCCATCTCCAGAGTCACTGTAGAGTCCTCGTCCTGTCCCTCTGTGTCAAAGCCACCTGTCAGTCATGTTTTGACCCTATCACAGGGCTCAGCCATGAAGGTCAGAGGGCAAGTTAACCAATAGCCACCTTGAATACTGAACAGTGTTCTCAGACATTGACTCACACTGAGGGATATAAACCTTATAAACCAGTGGCTCTCACCAATGACCTCAGCGTTCTGGAACATTCTGTTGATGAATCATGATCTGAACCATACTGAACTAATCAATAACCAAACACGTCTGAAGGCTCAGTTTCATGCTGAATTTACATTTTACATTTTCTTTCTGGTCGTCGTTAAGTCTATTAAGGGGACTTTGAGTGGTTCAGCACCGGATCCCGATAGACAATTTTGCATACAGAGTGAACTGTGAAAGGCGCAACGTCAATTGCTGTTTTAAAGTAGTGAAGGGCTCTGGTCTAGTGTAGTGAAGGGCTCTGGTCTAGTGTAGTGAAGGGCTCTGGTCTAGTGTAGTGAAGGGCTCTGGTCTAGTGTAGTGAAGGGCTCTGGTCTAGTTTAGTGAAGGGCTCTGGTCTAGTGTAGTGAAGGGCTCTGGTCTAGTGTAGTGAAGGGCTCTGGTCTAATGTAGTGAAGGGCTCTGGTCTAAAGTAGTGAAGGGCTCTGGTCTAGTGTAGTGAAGAGCTCTGGTCTAGTGTAGTGAAGAGCTCTGGTCTAGTGTAGTGAAGGGCTCTGGTCTAGTGTAGTGAAGGGCTCAGGTCTAATGTAGTGAAGGGCTCGGTCTAGTGTAGTGAAGGGCTCTGGTCTAGTGTAGTGAAGGGCTCTGGTCTAGTGTAGTGAAGGGCTCTGGTCTAGTGTAGTGAAGGGCTCTGGTCTAATGTAGTGAAGGGCTCTGGTCTAATGTAGTGAAGGGCTCTGGTCTAGTGTAGTGAAGGGCTCTGGTCTAATGTAGTGAAGGGCTCTGGTCTAAAGTAGGGAAGGGCTCTGGTCTAGTGTAGTGAAGGGCTCTGGTCAAAAGTAGTGAAGGGCTCTGGTCTAATGTAGTGAAGGGCTCTGGTCTAGTGTAGTGAAGGGCTCTGGTCTAGTTTAGTGAAGGGCTCTGGTCTAGTGTAGTGAAGGGCTCTGGTCTAGTGTAGTGAAGGGCTCTGGTCTAAAGTAGTGAAGGGCTCTGGTCTAAAGTAGTGAAGGGCTCTGGTCTAATGTAGTGAAGGGCTCTGGTCTAAAGTAGTGATGTGCTCTGGTCTAAAGTAGTGAAGGGCTCTGGTCTAATGTAGTGAAGAGCTCTGGTCTAGTGTAGTGAAAGGCTCTGGTATAGTTTAGTGAAGGGATCTGGTATAGTTTAGTGAAGGGATCTGGTCTAGTGTAGTGAAGGGCTTTGGTCTAGTGTAGTGAAGGGGTCTGGTCTAATGTAGTGAAGGGCTCTGGTCTAAAGTAGTGAAGGGCTCTGGTCTAAAGTAGTGAAGGGCTCTGGTCTAATGTAGTGAAGGGCTCTGGTCTAATGTAGTGAAGAGCTCTGGTCTAAAGTAGTGAATGGCTCTGGTCTAAAGTAGTGAAGGGCTCTGGTCTAATGTAGTGAAGGGCTCTGGTCTAGTGTAGTGAAGGGCTCTGGTCTAAAGTAGTGAAGGGCTCTGGTCTAATGTAGTGAAGGGCTCTGGTCTAGTGTAGTGAAGGGCTCTGGTCTAGTTTAGTGAAGGGCTCTGGTCTAGTGTAGTGAAGGGCTCTGGTCTAGTGTAGTGAAGGGCTCTGGTCTAAAGTAGTGAAGAGCTCTGGTCTAATGTAGTGAAGGGCTCTGGTCTAAAGTAGTGAAGTGCTCTGGTCTAGTGAAGGGCTCTGGTATAAAGTAGTGAAGGGCTCTGGTCTAATGTAGTGAATGGCTCTGGTCTAGTGTAGTGAAGGGCTCTGGTCTAGTTTAGTGAAGGGATCCAGTCTAGTGTAGTGAAGGGCTCTGGTCTAGTGTAGTGAAGGGCTCTGGTCTAAAGTAGTGAAGGGCTCTGGTCTAATGTAGTGAAGGGCTCTGGTCTAAAGTAGTGAAGGGCTCTGGTCTAAAGTAGTGAAGGGCTCTGGTCTAATGTAGTGAAGGGCTCTGGTCTAGTGTAGTGAAGGGCTCTGGTCTAGTGTAGTGAAGGGCTCTGGTCTAGTGTAGTGAAGGGCTCTGGTCTAATGTAGTGAAGGGCTCTGGTCTAATGTAGTGAAGGGCTCTGGTCTAGTGTAGTGAAGGGCTCTGGTCTAATGTAGTGAAGGGCTCTGGTCTAAAGTAGTGAAGGGCTCTGGTCTAGTGTAGTGAAGGGATCTGGTCAAAAGTAGTGAAGGGCTCTGGTCTAATGTAGTGAAGGGCTCTGGTCTAGTGTAGTGAAGGGCTCTGGTCTAGTTTAGTGAAG
The DNA here is from genome assembly GCF_034236695.1 of Oncorhynchus nerka. NCBI lineage: Eukaryota > Metazoa > Chordata > Actinopteri > Salmoniformes > Salmonidae > Oncorhynchus > Oncorhynchus nerka. The sequence continues at coordinate 97,723,920 of NC_088405.1, read as the reverse complement.
GGCTCTGGTCTAGTGTAGTGAAGGGCTCTGGTCTAGTGTAGTGAAGGGCTCTGGTCTAAAGTAGTGAAGGGATCTGGTCTAATGTAGTGAAGGGCTCTGGTCTAAAGTAGTGAAGGGCTCTGGTCTAGTGAAGGGCTCTGGTCTAAAGTAGTGAAGGGCTCTGGTCTAATGTAGTGAAGGGCTCTGGTCTAGTGTAGTGAAAGGCTCTGGTATAGTTTAGTGAAGGGATCTGGTCTAGTGTATTGAAGGGCTCTGGTCTAGTGTAGTGAAGGGGTCTGGTCTAATGTAGTGAAGGGCTCTGGTCTAAAGTAGTGAAGGGCTCTGGTCTAAAGTAGTGAAGGGCTCTGGTCTAGTTTAGTGAAGGGCTCTGGTCTAATGTAGTGAAGAGCTCTGGTCTAAAGTAGTGAATGGCTCTGGTCTAAAGTAGTGAAGGGCTCTGGTCTAATGTAGTGAAGGGCTCTGGTCTAGTGTAGTGAAGGGCTCTGGTCTAAAGTAGTGAAGGGCTCTGGTCTAATGTAGTGAAGGGCTCTGGTCTAGTGTAGTGAAGGGCTCTGGTCTAGTTTAGTGAAGGGCTCTGGTCTAGTGTAGTGAAGGGCTCTGGTCTAGTGTAGTGAAGGGCTCTGGTCTAAAGTAGTGAAGAGCTCTGGTCTAATGTAGTGAAGGGCTCTGGTCTAAAGTAGTGAAGTGCTCTGGTCTAGTGAAGGGCTCTGGTCTAAAGTAGTGAAGGGCTCTGGTCTAATGTAGTGAAGGGCTCTGGTCTAGTGTAGTGAAGGGCTCTGGTCTAGTTTAGTGAAGGGATCCAGTCTAGTGTAGTGAAGGGCTCTGGTCTAGTGTAGTGAAGGGCTCTGGTCTAAAGTAGTGAAGGGCTCTGGTCTAATGTAGTGAGGGGCTCTGGTCTAAAGTAGTGAAGGGCTCTGGTCTAATGTAGTGAAGGGCTCTGGTCTAGTGTAGTGAAGGGCTCTGGTCTAGTTTAGTGAAGGGCTCTGGTCTAGTGTAGTGAAGGGCTCTGGTCTAGTGTAGTGAAGGGCTCTGGTCTAAAGTAGTGAAGGGCTCTGGTCTAATGTAGTGAAGAGCTCTGGTCTAAAGTAGTGAAGTGCTCTGGTCTAGTGAAGGGCTCTGGTCTAAAGTAGTGAAGGGCTCTGGTCTAATGTAGTGAAGGGCTCTGGTCTAAAGTAGTGAAGGGCTCTGGTCTAGTGTAGTGAATGGCTCTGGTCTAGTGTAGTGAAGGGCTCTGGTCTAGTGTAGTGAAGGGTTCTGGTCTAAAGTAGTGAAGGGCTCTGGTCTAATGTAGTGAAGGGCTCTGGTCTAATGTAGTGAAGGGCTGTGAGAACAACTAGATAAACCCCTACCAGCCAGGAGAACTAGATAAACCCCTACCAGCCAGGAGAACAACTAGATAGGGTTTTCTAACCTTCACATGAGATTTATTTATTTATTATATTTATTCCAGCCGTCATGTCAATTTTAAGATAATCCCTCCAAATCCCGGGTTCTGTAAACGTTACGGGATCAAATTCCTCTCCCGGTAAACACCCATACTTAGCTGTGTGTTTGGTCAGGGACACACACACACACACACACACACACACACACACACACACACACACACACACACACACACACACACACACACACACACACACATTGAGTTCTGATTGGCTGTAGCTGAGTCATCTCAGGGAAAATCCCAGGTAGGCTTGACCTGCGAACCTCCTCTCTGCTCCCTCCTCTGGGTGGTAGGGGTTTGTCTAGTTGTTCTGGGAGGTAGGGTTTTATCTAGTTGTCCTGGGTGGTAGGGGTTTATCTAGTTGTTCTCCTGGGAGGTAGGGGTTTATCTAGTTGTTCTCCTTGGAGGTAGGGGTTTATCTAGTTGTTCTCCTGGGAGGTAGGGGTTTATCTAGTTGTTCTTCTGGGTGGTAGGGGTTTATCTAGTTGTTCTCCTGGGAGGTAGGGGTTTATTTAGTTGTCCTGGGAGGTAGGGGTTTATCTAGCTGTTCTCCTGGGAGGTAGGGGTTTATCTAGTTGTTCTCCAGGGAGGTAGGGGTTTATCTAGTTGTTCTCCTGGGAGGTAGGGGTTTATCTAGTTGTTCTCCTGGGTGGTAGGGGTTTATCTAGCTGTTCTCCTGGGTGGTAGGGGTTTATCTAGTTGTTCTGGGTGGTAGGGGTTTATCTAGTTGTTCTCCTGGGTGGTAGGGGTTTATCTAGCTGTTCTCCTGGGTGGTAGGGGTTTATCTAGTTGTCCTGGGTGGTAGGGGTTTATCTAGTTGTCCTGGGAGGTAGGGGTTTATCTAGTTGTTCTCCTGGGAGGTAGGGGTTTATCTAGTTGTTCTCCTGGGAGGTAGGGGTTTATCTAGTTGTTCTCCTGGGTGGTAGGGGTTTATCTAGCTGTTCTCCTGGGAGGTAGGGGTTTATCTAGTTGTTCTCCTGGGAGGTAGGGGTTTATCTAGTTGTTCTCCTGGGTGGTAGGGGTTTATCTAGCTGTTCTCCTGGGTGGTAGGGGTTTATCTAGTTGTTCTGGGTGGTAGGGGTTTATCTAGTTGTTCTCATGGGTGGTAGGGGTTTATCTAGCTGTTCTCCTGGGTGGTAGGGGTTTATCTAGTTGTTCTCCTGGGAGGTAGGGGTTTATCTAGTTGTTCTGGGTGGTAGGGGTTTATCTAGTTCTCCTGGGAGGTAGGGGTTTATCTAGTTGTTCTGGGTGGTAGGGGTTTATCTAGTTGTTCTGGGTGGTAGGGGTTTATCTAGTTCTCCTGGGAGGTAGGGGTTTATCTAGTAGTTCTCCTGGGTGGTAGGGGTTTATCTAGTTGTTCTCCTGGGAGGTAGGGGTTTATCTAGTTGTTCTCCTGGGAGGTAGGGGTTTATCTAGTTGTTCTCCTGGGTGGTAGGGGTTTATCTAGTTCTCCTGGGTGGTAGGGGTTATCTAGTTGTTCTCCTGGGTGGTAGGGGTTTATCTAGTTGTTCTGGGTGGTAGGGGTTTATCTAGTTGTTCTCCTGGGAGGTAGGGGTTTATCTAGTTGTTCTCCTGGGTGGTAGGGGTTTATCTAGTTCTCCTGGGAGGTAGGGGTTTATCTAGTTGTTCTGGGTGGTAGGGGTTTATCTAGTTGTTCTGGGTGGTAGGGGTTTATCTAGTTGTCCTGGGTGGTAGGGGTTTATCTAGTTGTTCTCCTGGGAGGTAGGGGTTTATCTAGTTGTTCTCCTGGGTGGTAGGGGTTTATCTAGCTGTTCTCCTGGGTGGTAGGGGTTTATCTAGCTGTTCTCCTGGGTGGTAGGGGTTTATCTAGTTGTCCTGGGAGGTAGGGGTTTATCTAGTTGTTCTCCTGGGAGGTAGGGGTTTATCTAGTTGTTCTCCTGGGAGGTAGGGGTTTATCTAGTTGTTCTCCTGGGTGGTAGGGGTTTATCTAGTTCTCCTGGGTGGTAGGGGTTATCTAGTTGTTCTCCTGGGTGGTAGGGGTTTATCTAGTTGTTCTGGGTGGTAGGGGTTTATCTAGTTGTTCTCCTGGGAGGTAGGGGTTTATCTAGTTGTTCTCCTGGGTGGTAGGGGTTTATCTAGTTCTCCTGGGAGGTAGGGGTTTATCTAGTTGTTCTGGGTGGTAGGGGTTTATCTAGTTGTTCTGGGTGGTAGGGGTTTATCTAGCTGTTCTCCTGGGTGTTAGGGGTTTATCTAGTTGTCCTGGGTGGTAGGGGTTTATCTAGTTGTTCTCCTGGGAGGTAGGGGTTTATCTAGTTGTTCTCCTGGGTGGTAGGGGTTTATCTAGCTGTTCTCCTGGGTGGTAGGGGTTTATCTAGCTGTTCTCCTGGGTGGTAGGGGTTTATCTAGTTGTCCTGGGAGGTAGGGGTTTATCTAGTTGTTCTGGGAGGAAGGGGTTTATCTAGCTGTTCTCCTGGGTGGTAGGGGTTTATCTAGCTGTTCTCCTGGGTGGTAGGGGTTTATCTAGTTGTCCTGGGAGGTAGGGGTTTATCTAGTTGTTCTCCTGGGAGGTAGGGGTTTATCTAGTTGTTCTCCTGGGAGGTAGGGGTTTATCTAGTTGTTCTCCTGGGTGGTAGGGGTTTATCTAGTTCTCCTGGGTGGTAGGGGTTATCTAGTTGTTCTCCTGGGTGGTAGGGGTTTATCTAGTTGTTCTGGGTGGTAGGGGTTTATCTAGTTGTTCTCCTGGGTGGTAGGGGTTTATCTAGTTGTCCTGGGAGGTAGGGGTTTATCTAGTTGTTCTGGGAGGAAGGGGTTTATCTAGTTGTTCTCCTGGGAGGTAGGGGTTTATCTAGTTGTTCTGGGTGGTAGGGGTTTATCTAGTTGTTCTGGGTGGTAGGGGTTTATCTAGTTGTTCTCCTGGGTGGTAGGGGTTTATCTAGTTGTTCTGGGTGGTAGGGGTTTATCTAGTTGTTCTGGGTGGTAGGGGTTTATCTAGTTCTCCTGGGAGGTAGGGGTTTATCTAGTAGTTCTCCTGGGTGGTAGGGGTTTAACTAGTTGTTCCCCTGGGAGGTAGGGGTTTATCTAGTAGTTCTCCTGGGTGGTAGGGGTTTATCTAGTTGTTCTCCTGGGAGGTAGGGGTTTATCTAGTTCTCCTGGGTGGTAGGGGTTTATCTAGTTGTCCTCCTGGGAGGTAGGGGTTTATCTAGTTGTCCTGGGTGGTAGGGGTTTATCTAGTTGTTCTGGGAGGTAGGGGTTTATCTAGTTGTCCTCCTGGGTGGTAGGGGTTTATCTAGTTGTTCTCCTGGGAGGTAGGGGTTTATCTAGTTGTCCTGGGTGGTAGGGGTTCATCTAGTTGTTCTCCTGGGGGGTAGGGGTTTATCTAGTTCTCCTGGGAGGTAGGGGTTTATCTATTTGTCCTGGAAGGAAGGGGTTTATCTAGTTGTTCTCCTGGGTGGTAGGGGTTTATCTAGTTCTCCTGGGAGGTAGGGGTTTATCTAGTTGTTCTCCTGGGAGGTAGGGGTTTATCTAGTTGTTCTCCTGGGAGGTAGGGGTTTATCTATTTGTTCTCCTGGGTGGTAGGGGTTTATCTAGTTGTCCTGGGAGGTAGGGGTTTATCTAGTTGTTCTCCTGGGAGGTAGGGGTTTATCTAGTTGTTCTCCTGGGAGGTAGGGGTTTATCTAGTTGTCCTGGGTGGTAGGGGTTTATCTAGTTGTCCTCCTGGGAGGTAGGGGTTTATCTAGTTGTTCTCCTGGGAGGAAGGGGTTTATCTAGTTGTTCTCCTGGGAGGTAGGGGTTTATCTAGTTGTTCTCCTGGGAGGTAGGGGTTTATCTAGTTCTCCTGGGAGGTAGGGGTTTATCTAGTTGTTCTCCTGGGAGGTAGGGGTTTATCTAGTTGTTCTCCTGGGAGTAAGGGGTTTATCTAGTTGTTCTCCTGGGAGGTAGGGGTTTATCTAGTTGTTCTCCTGGGAGGTAGGGGTTTATCTAGTTGTTCTCCTGGGAGTAAGGGGTTTATCTAGTTGTTCTCCTGGGAGGTAGGGGTTTATCTAGTTGTTCTCCTGGGAGGTAGGGGTTTATCTAGTTGTTCTCCTGGGAGGTAGGGGTTTATCTAGTTGTTCTCCTGGGAGGAAGGGGTTTATCTAGTTGTTCTCCTGGGTGGTAGGGGTTTATCTAGTTGTCCTCCTGGGAGGTAGGGGTTTATCTAGTTGTCCTCCTGGGAGGTAGGGGTTTATCTAGTTGTCCTCCTGGGAGGTAGGGGTTTATCTAGTTGTTCTCCTGGGAGGTAGGGGTTTATCTAGTTGTCCTGTGTGGTAGGGGTTTATCTAGTTGTCCTCCTGGGAGGTAGGGGTTTATCTAGTTGTCCTGGGTGGTAGGGGTTTATCTAGTTGTCCTGGGTGGTAGGGGTTTATCTAGTTGTTCTCCTGGTTGGTAGGGGTTTATCTAGTTGTTCTCCTGGGAGGAAGGGGTTTATCTAGTTGTTCTCCTGGGAGGTAGGGGTTTATCTAGTTGTTCTGGGTGGTAGGGGTTTATCTAGTTGTTCTGGTTGGTAGGGATTTATCTAGTTGTCCTGGGAGGTAGGGGTTTATCTAGTTGTTCTGGGAGGTAGGGGTTTATCTAGTTGTCCTGGGAGGTAGGGGTTTATCTAGTTGTTCTCCTGGGTGGTAGGGGTTTATCTAGTTCTCCTGGGAGGTAGGGGTTTATCTAGTTGTTCTCCTGGGAGGTAGGGGTTTATCTAGTTGTTCTCCTGGGTGGTAGGGGTTTATCTAGTTCTCATGGGTGGTAGGGGTTATCTAGTTGTTCTCCTGGGTGGTAGGGGTTTATCTAGTTGTTCTGGGTGGTAGGGGTTTATCTAGTTGTTCTCCTGGGAGGTAGGGGTTTATCTAGTTGTTCTCCTGGGTGGTAGGGGTTTATCTAGTTCTCCTGGGAGGTAGGGTTTTATCTAGTTGTTCTGGGTGGTAGGGGTTTATCTAGTTGTTCTGGGTGGTAGGGGTTTATCTAGCTGTTCTCCTGGGTGGTAGGGGTTTATCTAGTTGTCCTGGGTGGTAGGGGTTTATCTAGTTGTTCTCCTGGGAGGTAGGGGTTTATCTAGTTGTTCTCCTGGGTGGTAGGGGTTTATCTAGCTGTTCTCCTGGGTGGTAGGGGTTTATCTAGCTGTTCTCCTGGGTGGTAGGGGTTTATCTAGTTGTCCTGGGAGGTAGGGGTTTATCTAGTTGTTCTGGGAGGAAGGGGTTTATCTAGTTGTTCTCCTGGGAGGTAGGGGTTTATCTAGTTGTTCTGGGTGGTAGGGGTTTATCTAGTTGTTCTCCTGGGAGGTAGGGGTTTATCTAGTTGTTCTGGGTGGTAGGGGTTTATCTAGTTGTTCTGGGTGGTAGGGGTTTATCTAGTTGTTCTCCTGGGTGGTAGGGGTTTATCTAGTTGTTCTCCTGGGAGGTAGGGGTTTATCTAGTTGTCCTGGGAGGTAGGGGTTTATCTAGTTGTTCTGGGTGGTAGGGGTTTATCTATTTGTCCTGGGAGAAAGGGGTTTATCTAGCTGTTCTCCTGGGTGGTAGGGGTTTATCTAGTTGTCCTGGGAGGTAGGGGTTTATCTAGTTGTCCTGGGTGGTAGGGGTTTATCTAGTTGTCCTGGGAGGTAGGGGTTTATCTATTTGTTCTCCTGTGAGGTAGGGGTTTATCTAGTTGTTCTGGGTGGTAGGGGTTTATCTAGTTGTTCTCCTGGGTGGTAGGGGTTTATCTAGTTGTTCTGGGTGGTAGGGGTTTATCTAGTTGTTCTGGGTGGTAGGGGTTTATCTAGTTCTCCTGGGAGGTAGGGGTTTATCTAGTAGTTCTCCTGGGTGGTAGGGGTTTATCTAGTTGTTCTCCTGGGAGGTAGGGGTTTCTCTAGTTGTTCTCCTAGGGGTTTATCTAGTTCTCCTGGGTGGTAGGGGTTTATCTAGTTGTTCTCCTGGGAGGTAGGGGTTTATCTAGTTCTCCTGGGTGGTAGGGGTTTATCTAGTTGTTCTGGGTGGTAGGGGTTTATCTTGTTGTTCTGGGAGGTAGGGGTTTATCTAGTTGTTCTCCTGGGTGGTAGGGGTTTATCTAGTTGTTCTGGGTGGTAGGGGTTTATCTAGTTGTTCTGGGAGGTAGGGGTTTATCTAGTTGTTCTCCTGAGAGGTAGGGGTTTATCTAGTTGTTCTGGGTGGTAGGGGTTTATCTAGTTGTTCTGGGTGGTAGGGGTTTATCTAGTTGTTCTCCTGGGAGGTAGGGGTTTATCTAGTTGTCTGGGTGGTAGGGGTTTATCTAGTTGTTCTCCTGGGAGGAAGGGGTTTATCTAGTTGTTCTCCTGGGAGGTAGGGGTTTATCTAGTTGTTCTCCTGGGAGGTAGGGGTTTATCTAGTTCTCCTGGGAGGTAGGGGTTTATCTAGTTGTTCTCCTGGGAGGTAGGGGTTTATCTAGTTGTTCTCCTGGGAGTAAGGGGTTTATCTAGTTGTTCTCCTGGGAGGTAGGGGTTTATCTAGTTGTTCTCCTGGGAGGTAGGGGTTTATCTAGTTGTTCTCCTGGGAGGAAGGGGTTTATCTAGTTGTTCTCCTGGGTGGTAGGGGTTTATTTAGTTGTCCTGGGTGGTAGGGGTTTATCTAGTTGTCCTCCTGGGAGGTAGGGGTTTATCTAGTTGTCCTCCTGGGAGGTAGGGGTTTATCTAGTTGTCCTCCTGGGAGGTAGGGGTTTATCTAGTTGTTCTCCTGGGTGGTAGGGGTTTATCTAGTTGTCCTCCTGGGAGGTAGGGGTTTATCTAGTTGTCCTGGGTGGTAGGGGTTTATCTAGTTGTCCTGGGTGGTAGGGGTTTATCTAGTTGTTCTCCTGGTTGGTAGGGGTTTATCTAGTTGTTCTCCTGGGAGGAAGGGGTTTATCTAGTTGTTCTCCTGGGAGGTAGGGGTTTATCTAGTTGTTCTGGGTGGTAGGGGTTTATCTAGTTGTTCTGGTTGGTAGGGATTTATCTAGTTGTCCTGGGAGGTAGGGGTTTATCTAGTTGTTCTGGGAGGTAGGGGTTTATCTAGTTGTCCTGGGAGGTAGGGGTTTATCTAGTTGTTCTCCTGGGTGGTAGGGGTTTATCTAGTTCTCCTGGGAGGTAGGGGTTTATCTAGTTGTTCTCCTGGGAGGTAGGGGTTTATCTAGTTGTTCTCCTGGGTGGTAGGGGTTTATCTAGTTCTCATGGGTGGTAGGGGTTATCTAGTTGTTCTCCTGGGTGGTAGGGGTTTATCTAGTTGTTCTGGGTGGTAGGGGTTTATCTAGTTGTTCTCCTGGGAGGTAGGGGTTTATCTAGTTGTTCTCCTGGGTGGTAGGGGTTTATCTAGTTCTCCTGGGAGGTAGGGTTTTATCTAGTTGTTCTGGGTGGTAGGGGTTTATCTAGTTGTTCTGGGTGGTAGGGGTTTATCTAGCTGTTCTCCTGGGTGGTAGGGGTTTATCTAGTTGTCCTGGGTGGTAGGGGTTTATCTAGTTGTTCTCCTGGGAGGTAGGGGTTTATCTAGTTGTTCTCCTGGGTGGTAGGGGTTTATCTAGCTGTTCTCCTGGGTGGTAGGGGTTTATCTAGCTGTTCTCCTGGGTGGTAGGGGTTTATCTAGTTGTCCTGGGAGGTAGGGGTTTATCTAGTTGTTCTGGGAGGAAGGGGTTTATCTAGTTGTTCTCCTGGGAGGTAGGGGTTTATCTAGTTGTTCTGGGTGGTAGGGGTTTATCTAGTTGTTCTCCTGGGAGGTAGGGGTTTATCTAGTTGTTCTGGGTGGTAGGGGTTTATCTAGTTGTTCTGGGTGGTAGGGGTTTATCTAGTTGTTCTCCTGGGTGGTAGGGGTTTATCTAGTTGTTCTCCTGGGAGGTAGGGGTTTATCTAGTTGTCCTGGGAGGTAGGGGTTTATCTAGTTGTTCTGGGTGGTAGGGGTTTATCTATTTGTCCTGGGAGAAAGGGGTTTATCTAGCTGTTCTCCTGGGTGGTAGGGGTTTATCTAGTTGTCCTGGGAGGTAGGGGTTTATCTAGTTGTCCTGGGTGGTAGGGGTTTATCTAGTTGTCCTGGGAGGTAGGGGTTTATCTATTTGTTCTCCTGTGAGGTAGGGGTTTATCTAGTTGTTCTGGGTGGTAGGGGTTTATCTAGTTGTTCTCCTGGGTGGTAGGGGTTTATCTAGTTGTTCTGGGTGGTAGGGGTTTATCTAGTTGTTCTGGGTGGTAGGGGTTTATCTAGTTCTCCTGGGAGGTAGGGGTTTATCTAGTAGTTCTCCTGGGTGGTAGGGGTTTATCTAGTTGTTCTCCTGGGAGGTAGGGGTTTCTCTAGTTGTTCTCCTGGGAGGTAGGGGTTTATCTAGTTCTCCTGGGTGGTAGGGGTTTATCTAGTTGTTCTCCTGGGAGGTAGGGGTTTATCTAGTTCTCCTGGGTGGTAGGGGTTTATCTAGTTGTTCTGGGTGGTAGGGGTTTATCTTGTTGTTCTGGGAGGTAGGGGTTTATCTAGTTGTTCTCCTGGGTGGTAGGGGTTTATCTAGTTGTTCTGGGTGGTAGGGGTTTATCTAGTTGTTCTGGGAGGTAGGGGTTTATCTAGTTGTTCTCCTGAGAGGTAGGGGTTTATCTAGTTGTTCTGGGTGGTAGGGGTTTATCTAGTTGTTCTGGGTGGTAGGGGTTTATCTAGTTGTTCTCCTGGGAGGTAGGGGTTTATCTAGTTGTTCTGGGTGGTAGGGGTTTATCTAGTTGTTCTCCTGGGAGGAAGGGGTTTATCTAGTTGTTCTCCTGGGAGGTAGGGGTTTATCTAGTTGTTCTCCTGGGAGGTAGGGGTTTATCTAGTTCTCCTGGGAGGTAGGGGTTTATCTAGTTGTTCTCCTGGGAGGTAGGGGTTTATCTAGTTGTTCTCCTGGGAGTAAGGGGTTTATCTAGTTGTTCTCCTGGGAGGTAGGGGTTTATCTAGTTGTTCTCCTGGGAGGTAGGGGTTTATCTAGTTGTTCTCCTGGGAGGAAGGGGTTTATCTAGTTGTTCTCCTGGGTGGTAGGGGTTTATTTAGTTGTCCTGGGTGGTAGGGGTTTATCTAGTTGTCCTCCTGGGAGGTAGGGGTTTATCTAGTTGTCCTCCTGGGAGGTAGGGGTTTATCTAGTTGTCTCCTGGGAGGTAGGGGTTTATCTAGTTGTTCTCCTGGGTGGTAGGGGTTTATCTAGTTGTCCTCCTGGGAGGTAGGGGTTTATCTAGTTGTCCTGGGTGGTAGGGGTTTATCTAGTTGTCCTGGGTGGTAGGGGTTTATCTAGTTGTTCTCCTGGTTGGTAGGGGTTTATCTAGTTGTTCTCCTGGGAGGAAGGGGTTTATCTAGTTGTTCTCCTGGGAGGTAGGGGTTTATCTAGTTGTTCTGGGTGGTAGGGGTTTATCTAGTTGTTCTGGGTGGTAGGGGTTTATCTAGTTGTCCTGGGAGGTAGGGGTTTATCTAGTTGTTCTGGGAGGTAGGGGTTTATCTAGTTGTCCTGGGTGGTAGGGGTTCATCTAGTTGTTCTCCTGGGGGGTAGGGGTTTATCTAGTTGTTCTGGGAGGTAGGGGTTTATCTAGTTGTCCTCCTGGGTGGTAGGGGTTTATCTAGTTGTTCTCCTGGGAGGTAGGGGTTTATCTAGTTGTCCTGGGTGGTAGGGGTTCATCTAGTTGTTCTCCTGGGGGGTAGGGGTTTATCTAGTTCTCCTGGGAGGTAGGGGTTTATCTATTTGTCCTGGAAGGAAGGGGTTTATCTAGTTGTTCTCCTGGGTGGTAGGGGTTTATCTAGTTCTCCTGGGAGGTAGGGGTTTATCTAGTTGTTCTCCTGGGAGGTAGGGGTTTATCTAGTTGTTCTCCTGGGAGGTAGGGGTTTATCTATTTGTTCTCCTGGGTGGTAGGGGTTTATCTAGTTGTCCTGGGAGGTAGGGGTTTATCTAGTTGTTCTCCTGGGAGGTAGGGGTTTATCTAGTTGTTCTCCTGGGAGGTAGGGGTTTATCTAGTTGTCCTGGGTGGTAGGGGTTTATCTAGTTGTCCTCCTGGGAGGTAGGGGTTTATCTAGTTGTTCTCCTGGGAGGAAGGGGTTTATCTAGTTGTTCTCCTGGGAGGTAGGGGTTTATCTAGTTGTTCTCCTGGGAGGTAGGGGTTTATCTAGTTCTCCTGGGAGGTAGGGGTTTATCTAGTTGTTCTCCTGGGAGGTAGGGGTTTATCTAGTTGTTCTCCTGGGAGTAAGGGGTTTATCTAGTTGTTCTCCTGGGAGGTAGGGGTTTATCTAGTTGTTCTCCTGGGAGGTAGGGGTTTATCTAGTTGTTCTCCTGGGAGTAAGGGGTTTATCTAGTTGTTCTCCTGGGAGGTAGGGGTTTATCTAGTTGTTCTCCTGGGAGGTAGGGGTTTATCTAGTTGTTCTCCTGGGAGGTAGGGGTTTATCTAGTTGTTCTCCTGGGAGGAAGGGGTTTATCTAGTTGTTCTCCTGGGTGGTAGGGGTTTATCTAGTTGTCCTCCTGGGAGGTAGGGGTTTATCTAGTTGTTCTCCTGGGAGGTAGGGGTTTATCTAGTTGTCCTCCTGGGAGGTAGGGGTTTATCTAGTTGTCCTGGGAGGTAGGGGTTTATCTAGTTGTCCTGTGTGGTAGGGGTTTATCTAGTTGTCCTCCTGGGAGGTAGGGGTTTATCTAGTTGTCCTGGGTGGTAGGGGTTTATCTAGTTGTCCTGGGTGGTAGGGGTTTATCTAGTTGTTCTCCTGGTTGGTAGGGGTTTATCTAGTTGTTCTCCTGGGAGGAAGGGGTTTATCTAGTTGTTCTCCTGGGAGGTAGGGGTTTATCTAGTTGTTCTGGGTGGTAGGGGTTTATCTAGTTGTTCTGGTTGGTAGGGATTTATCTAGTTGTCCTGGGAGGTAGGGGTTTATCTAGTTGTTCTGGGAGGTAGGGGTTTATCTAGTTGTCCTGGGAGGTAGGGGTTTATCTAGTTGTTCTCTGGGTGGTAGGGGTTTATCTAGTTCTCCTGGGAGGTAGGGGTTTATCTAGTTGTTCTCCTGGGAGGTAGGGGTTTATCTAGTTGTTCTCCTGGGTGGTAGGGGTTTATCTAGTTCTCATGGGTGGTAGGGGTTATCTAGTTGTTCTCCTGGGTGGTAGGGGTTTATCTAGTTGTTCTGGGTGGTAGGGGTTTATCTAGTTGTTCTCCTGGGAGGTAGGGGTTTATCTAGTTGTTCTCCTGGGTGGTAGGGGTTTATCTAGTTCTCCTGGGAGGTAGGGTTTTATCTAGTTGTTCTGGGTGGTAGGGGTTTATCTAGTTGTTCTGGGTGGTAGGGGTTTATCTAGCTGTTCTCCTGGGTGGTAGGGGTTTATCTAGTTGTCCTGGGTGGTAGGGGTTTATCTAGTTGTTCTCCTGGGAGGTAGGGGTTTATCTAGTTGTTCTCCTGGGTGGTAGGGGTTTATCTAGCTGTTCTCCTGGGTGGTAGGGGTTTATCTAGCTGTTCTCCTGGGTGGTAGGGGTTTATCTAGTTGTCCTGGGAGGTAGGGGTTTATCTAGTTGTTCTGGGAGGAAGGGGTTTATCTAGTTGTTCTCCTGGGAGGTAGGGGTTTATCTAGTTGTTCTGGGTGGTAGGGGTTTATCTAGTTGTTCTCCTGGGAGGTAGGGGTTTATCTAGTTGTTCTGGGTGGTAGGGGTTTATCTAGTTGTTCTGGGTGGTAGGGGTTTATCTAGTTGTTCTCCTGGGTGGTAGGGGTTTATCTAGTTGTTCTCCTGGGAGGTAGGGGTTTATCTAGTTGTCCTGGGAGGTAGGGGTTTATCTAGTTGTTCTGGGTGGTAGGGGTTTATCTATTTGTCCTGGGAGAAAGGGGTTTATCTAGCTGTTCTCCTGGGTGGTAGGGGTTTATCTAGTTGTCCTGGGAGGTAGGGGTTTATCTAGTTGTCCTGGGTGGTAGGGGTTTATCTAGTTGTCCTGGGAGGTAGGGGTTTATCTATTTGTTCTCCTGGAGGTAGGGGTTTATCTAGTTGTTCTGGGTGGTAGGGGTTTATCTAGTTGTTCTCCTGGGTGGTAGGGGTTTATCTAGTTGTTCTGGGTGGTAGGGGTTTATCTAGTTGTTCTGGGTGGTAGGGGTTTATCTAGTTCTCCTGGGAGGTAGGGGTTTATCTAGTTGTTCTCCTGGGTGGTAGGGGTTTATCTAGTTGTTCTCCTGGGAGGTAGGGGTTTCTCTAGTTGTTCTCCTGGGAGGTAGGGGTTTATCTAGTTCTCCTGGGTGGTAGGGGTTTATCTAGTTGTTCTCCTGGGAGGTAGGGGTTTATCTAGTTCTCCTGGGTGGTAGGGGTTTATCTAGTTGTTCTGGGTGGTAGGGGTTTATCTTGTTGTTCTGGGAGGTAGGGGTTTATCTAGTTGTTCTCCTGGGTGGTAGGGGTTTATCTAGTTGTTCTGGGTGGTAGGGGTTTATCTAGTTGTTCTGGGAGGTAGGGGTTTATCTAGTTGTTCTCCTGAGAGGTAGGGGTTTATCTAGTTGTTCTGGGTGGTAGGGGTTTATCTAGTTGTTCTGGGTGGTAGGGGTTTATCTAGTTGTTCTCCTGGGAGGTAGGGGTTTATCTAGTTGTTCTGGGTGGTAGGGGTTTATCTAGTTGTTCTCCTGGGAGGAAGGGGTTTATCTAGTTGTTCTCCTGGGAGGTAGGGGTTTATCTAGTTGTTCTCCTGGGAGGTAGGGGTTTATCTAGTTCTCCTGGGAGGTAGGGGTTTATCTAGTTGTTCTCCTGGGAGGTAGGGGTTTATCTAGTTGTTCTCCTGGGAGTAAGGGGTTTATCTAGTTGTTCTCCTGGGAGGTAGGGGTTTATCTAGTTGTTCTCCTGGGAGGTAGGGGTTTATCTAGTTGTTCTCCTGGGAGGAAGGGGTTTATCTAGTTGTTCTCCTGGGTGGTAGGGGTTTATTTAGTTGTCCTGGGTGGTAGGGGTTTATCTAGTTGTCCTCCTGGGAGGTAGGGGTTTATCTAGTTGTCCTCCTGGGAGGTAGGGGTTTATCTAGTTGTCCTCCTGGGAGGTAGGGGTTTATCTAGTTGTTCTCCTGGGTGGTAGGGGTTTATCTAGTTGTCCTCCTGGGAGGTAGGGGTTTATCTAGTTGTCCTGGGTGGTAGGGGTTTATCTAGTTGTCCTGGGTGGTAGGGGTTTATCTAGTTGTTCTCCTGGTTGGTAGGGGTTTATCTAGTTGTTCTCCTGGGAGGTAGGGGTTTATCTAGTTGTCCTGGGAGGTAGGGGTTTATCTAGTTGTTCTGGGTGGTAGGGGTTTATCTATTTGTCCTGGGAGAAAGGGGTTTATCTAGCTGTTCTCCTGGGTGGTAGGGGTTTATCTAGTTGTCCTGGGAGGTAGGGGTTTATCTAGTTGTCCTGGGTGGTAGGGGTTTATCTAGTTGTCCTGGGAGGTAGGGGTTTATCTATTTGTTCTCCTGTGAGGTAGGGGTTTATCTAGTTGTTCTGGGTGGTAGGGGTTTATCTAGTTGTTCTCCTGGGTGGTAGGGGTTTATCTAGTTGTTCTGGGTGGTAGGGGTTTATCTAGTTGTTCTGGGTGGTAGGGGTTTATCTAGTTCTCCTGGGAGGTAGGGGTTTATCTAGTGTTCTCCTGGGTGGTAGGGGTTTATCTAGTTGTTCTCCTGGGAGGTAGGGGTTTCTCTAGTTGTTCTCCTGGGAGGTAGGGGTTTATCTAGTTCTCCTGGGTGGTAGGGGTTTATCTAGTTGTTCTCCTGGGAGGTAGGGGTTTATCTAGTTCTCCTGGGTGGTAGGGGTTTATCTAGTTGTTCTGGGTGGTAGGGGTTTATCTTGTTGTTCTGGGAGGTAGGGGTTTATCTAGTTGTTCTCCTGGGTGGTAGGGGTTTATCTAGTTGTTCTGGGTGGTAGGGGTTTATCTAGTTGTTCTGGGAGGTAGGGGTTTATCTAGTTGTTCTCCTGAGAGGTAGGGGTTTATCTAGTTGTTCTGGGTGGTAGGGGTTTATCTAGTTGTTCTGGGTGGTAGGGGTTTATCTAGTTGTTCTCCTGGGAGGTAGGGGTTTATCTAGTTGTTCTGGGTGGTAGGGGTTTATCTAGTTGTTCTCCTGGGAGGAAGGGGTTTATCTAGTTGTTCTCCTGGGAGGTAGGGGTTTATCTAGTTGTTCTCCTGGGAGGTAGGGGTTTATCTAGTTCTCCTGGGAGGTAGGGGTTTATCTAGTTGTTCTCCTGGGAGGTAGGGGTTTATCTAGTTGTTCTCCTGGGAGTAAGGGGTTTATCTAGTTGTTCTCCTGGGAGGTAGGGGTTTATCTAGTTGTTCTCCTGGGAGGTAGGGGTTTATCTAGTTGTTCTCCTGGGAGGAAGGGGTTTATCTAGTTGTTCTCCTGGGTGGTAGGGGTTTATTTAGTTGTCCTGGGTGGTAGGGGTTTATCTAGTTGTCCTCCTGGGAGGTAGGGGTTTATCTAGTTGTCCTCCTGGGAGGTAGGGGTTTATCTAGTTGTCCTCCTGGGAGGTAGGGTTTATCTAGTTGTTCTCCTGGGTGGTAGGGGTTTATCTAGTTGTCCTCCTGGGAGGTAGGGGTTTATCTAGTTGTCCTGGGTGGTAGGGGTTTATCTAGTTGTCCTGGGTGGTAGGGGTTTATCTAGTTGTTCTCCTGGTTGGTAGGGGTTTATCTAGTTGTTCTCCTGGGAGGAAGGGGTTTATCTAGTTGTTCTCCTGGGAGGTAGGGGTTTATCTAGTTGTTCTGGGTGGTAGGGGTTTATCTAGTTGTTCTGGGTGGTAGGGGTTTATCTAGTTGTCCTGGGAGGTAGGGGTTTATCTAGTTGTTCTGGGAGGTAGGGGTTTATCTAGTTGTCCTGGGAGGTAGGGGTTTATCTAGTTGTTCTCCTGGGTGGTAGGGGTTTATCTAGTTGTCCTGGGAGGTAGGGGTTTATCTAGTTGTTCTCCTGGGAGGAAGGGGTTTATCTAGTTGTTCTCCTGGGTGGTAGCGGTTTATCTAGTTCTCCTGGGAGGTAGGGGTTTATCTAGTTGTTCTCCTGGGAGGTAGGGGTTTATCTAGTTGTTCTCCTGGGTGGTAGGGGTTTATCTAGTTCTCATGGGTGGTAGGGGTTATCTAGTTGTTCTCCTGGGTGGTAGGGGTTTATCTAGTTGTTCTGGGTGGTAGGGGTTTATCTAGTTGTTCTCCTGGGAGGTAGGGGTTTATCTAGTTGTTCTCCTGGGTGGTAGGGGTTTATCTAGTTCTCCTGGGAGGTAGGGGTTTATCTAGTTGTTCTGGGTGGTAGGGGTTTATCTAGTTGTTCTGGGTGGTAGGGGTTTATCTAGCTGTTCTCCTGGGTGGTAGGGGTTTATCTAGTTGTCCTGGGTGGTAGGGGTTTATCTAGTTGTTCTCCTGGGAGGTAGGGGTTTATCTAGTTGTTCTCCTGGGTGGTAGGGGTTTATCTAGCTGTTCTCCTGGGTGGTAGGGGTTTATCTAGCTGTTCTCCTGGGTGGTAGGGGTTTATCTAGTTGTCCTGGGAGGTAGGGGTTTATCTAGTTGTTCTGGGAGGAAGGGGTTTATCTAGTTGTTCTCCTGGGAGGTAGGGGTTTATCTAGTTGTTCTGGGTGGTAGGGGTTTATCTAGTTGTTCTCCTGGGAGGTAGGGGTTTATCTAGTTGTTCTGGGTGGTAGGGGTTTATCTAGTTGTTCTGGGTGGTAGGGGTTTATCTAGTTGTTCTCCTGGGTGGTAGGGGTTTATCTAGTTGTTCTCCTGGGAGGTAGGGGTTTATCTAGTTGTTCTCCTTGGAGGTAGGGGGTTTATCTAGTTGTTCTCCTGGGTGGTAGGGGTTTATCTAGTTGTTCTCCTGGGAGGTAGGGGTTTATCTAGTTGTCCTGGGAGGTAGGGGTTTATCTAGTTGTTCTGGGTGGTAGGGGTTTATCTATTTGTCCTGGAAGGAAGGGGTTTATCTAGCTGTTCTCCTGGGTGGTAGGGGTTTATCTAGTTGTCCTGGGAGGTAGGGGTTTATCTAGTTGTCCTGGGTGGTAGGGGTTTATCTAGTTGTCCTGGGAGGTAGGGGTTTATCTATTTGTTCTCCTGTGAGGTAGGGGTTTATCTAGTTGTTCTGGGTGGTAGGGGTTTATCTAGTTGTTCTCCTGGGTGGTAGGGGTTTATCTAGTTGTTCTGGGTGGTAGGGGTTTATCTAGTTGTTCTGGGTGGTAGGGGTTTATCTAGTTATCCTGGGAGGTAGGGGTTTATCTAGTAGTTCTCCTGGGTGGTAGGGGTTTATCTAGTTGTTCTCCTGGGAGGTAGGGGTTTATCTAGTTGTTCTCCTGGGAGGTAGGGGTTTATCTAGTTCTCCTGGGTGGTAGGGGTTTATCTAGTTGTTCTCCTGGGTGGTAGGGGTTTATCTAGTTGTTCTGGGTGGTAGGGGTTTATCTAGTTGTTCTGGGTGGTAGGGGTTTATCTTGTTGTTCTGGGAGGTAGGGGTTTATCTAGTTGTTCTCCTGGGTGGTAGGGGTTTATCTAGTTGTTCTGGGTGGTAGGGGTTTATCTAGTTGTTCTGGGAGGTAGGGGTTTATCTAGTTGTTCTCCTGAGAGGTAGGGGTTTATCTAGTTGTTCTGGGTGGTAGGGGTTTATCTAGTTGTTCTGGGTGGTAGGGGTTTATCTAGTTGTTCTCCTGGGAGGTAGGGGTTTATCTAGTTGTTCTGGGTGGTAGGGGTTTATCTAGTTGTTCTGGGTGGTAGGGGTTTATCTAGTTGTTCTGGGTGGTAGGGGTTTATCTAGTTGTTCTCCTGGGTGGTAGGGGTTTATCTAGTTGTTCTCCTGGGAGGTAGGGGTTTATCTAGTTGTTCTCCTTGGAGGTAGGGGTTTATCTAGTTGTTCTCCTGGCAGGTAGGGGTTTATCTAGTTCTCCTGGGTGGTAGGGGTTTATCTAGTTGTTCTGGGTGGTAGGGGTTTATCTAGTTGTTCTGGGTGGTAGGGGTTTATCTTGTTGTTCTGGGAGGTAGGGGTTTATCTAGTTGTTCTCCTGGGTGGTAGGGGTTTATCTAGTTGTTCTGGGTGGTAGGGGTTTATCTAGTTGTTCTGGGAGGTAGGGGTTTATCTAGTTGTTCTCCTGAGAGGTAGGGGTTTATCTAGTTGTTCTGGGTGGTAGGGGTTTATCTAGTTGTTCTGGGTGGTAGGGGTTTATCTAGTTGTTCTCCTGGGAGGTAGGGGTTTATCTAGTTGTTCTGGGTGGTAGGGGTTTATCTAGTTGTTCTGGGTGGTAGGGGTTTATCTAGTTGTTCTGGGTGGTAGGGGTTTATCTAGTTGTTCTCCTGGGTGGTAGGGGTTTATCTAGTTGTTCTCCTGGGAGGTAGGGGTTTATCTAGTTGTTCTCCTTGGAGGTAGGGGTTTATCTAGTTGTTCTCCTGGGTGGTAGGGGTTTATCTAGTTGTTCTCCTGGGAGGTAGGGGTTTATCTAGTTGTCCTGGGAGTTAGGGGTTTATCTAGTTGTTCTGGGTGGTAGGGGTTTATCTATTTGTCCTGGGAGGAAGGGGTTTATCTAGCTGTTCTCCTGGGTGGTAGGGGTTTATCTAGTTGTCCTGGGTGGTAGGGGTTTATCTAGTTGTTCTGGGTGGTAGGGGTTTATCTAGTTCTCCTGGGAGGTAGGGGTTTATCTAGTAGTTCTCCTGGGTGGTAGGGGTTTATCTAGTTGTTCTCCTGGGTGGTAGGGGTTTATCTAGTTGTTCTCCTGGGAGGTAGGGGTTTATCTAGTTGTTCTCCTGGGAGGTAGGGGTTTATCTAGTTGTCCTGGGTGGTATGGGTTTATCTAGTTGTTCTCCTGGGAGGTAGGGGTTTATCTAGTTCTCCTGGGTGGTAGGGGTTTATCTAGTTGTTCTGGGTGGTAGGGTTTATCTAGTTGTTCTGGCTGGAAGGGGTTTATCTAGTTGTTCTGGGTGGTAGGGGTTTATCTAGTTGTTCTCCTGGGTGGTAGGGGTTTATCTAGTTGTTCTGGGTGGTAGGGGTTTATCTAGTTGTTCTGGGAGGTAGGGGTTTATCTAGTTGTTCTCCTGAGAGGTAGGGGTTTATCTAGTTGTTCTGGGTGGTAGGGGTTTATCTAGTTGTTCTGGGTGGTAGGGGTTTATCTAGTTGTCCTGGGAGGTAGGGGTTTATCTAGTTGTCCTGGGTGGTAGGGGTTTATCTAGTTGTCCTCCTGGGAGGTAGGGGTTTATCTAGTTGTTCTCCTGGGAGGTAGGGGTTTATCTAGTTGTCCTGGGAGGTAGGGGTTTATCTAGTTGTTCTCCTGGGTGGTAGGGGTTTATCTAGTTGTCCTGGGAGGTAGGGGTTTATCTAGTTGTTCTCCTGGGAGGAAGGGGTTTATCTAGTTGTTCTCCTGGGTGGTAGCGGTTTATCTAGTTCTCCTGGGAGGTAGGGGTTTATCTAGTTGTTCTCCTGGGAGGTAGGGGTTTATCTAGTTGTTCTCCTGGGTGGTAGGGGTTTATCTAGTTCTCATGGGTGGTAGGGGTTATCTAGTTGTTCTCCTGGGTGGTAGGGGTTTATCTAGTTGTTCTGGGTGGTAGGGGTTTATCTAGTTGTTCTCCTGGGAGGTAGGGGTTTATCTAGTTGTTCTCCTGGGTGGTAGGGGTTTATCTAGTTCTCCTGGGAGGTAGGGGTTTATCTAGTTGTTCTGGGTGGTAGGGGTTTATCTAGTTGTTCTGGGTGGTAGGGGTTTATCTAGCTGTTCTCCTGGGTGGTAGGGGTTTATCTAGTTGTCCTGGGTGGTAGGGGTTTATCTAGTTGTTCTCCTGGGAGGTAGGGGTTTATCTAGTTGTTCTCCTGGGTGGTAGGGGTTTATCTAGCTGTTCTCCTGGGTGGTAGGGGTTTATCTAGCTGTTCTCCTGGGTGGTAGGGGTTTATCTAGTTGTCCTGGGAGGTAGGGGTTTATCTAGTTGTTCTGGGAGGAAGGGGTTTATCTAGTTGTTCTCCTGGGAGGTAGGGGTTTATCTAGTTGTTCTGGGTGGTAGGGGTTTATCTAGTTGTTCTCCTGGGAGGTAGGGGTTTATCTAGTTGTTCTGGGTGGTAGGGGTTTATCTAGTTGTTCTGGGTGGTAGGGGTTTATCTAGTTGTTCTCCTGGGTGGTAGGGGTTTATCTAGTTGTTCTCCTGGGAGGTAGGGGTTTATCTAGTTGTTCTCCTTGGAGGTAGGGGGTTTATCTAGTTGTTCTCCTGGGTGGTAGGGGTTTATCTAGTTGTTCTCCTGGGAGGTAGGGGTTTATCTAGTTGTCCTGGGAGGTAGGGGTTTATCTAGTTGTTCTGGGTGGTAGGGGTTTATCTATTTGTCCTGGAAGGAAGGGGTTTATCTAGCTGTTCTCCTGGGTGGTAGGGGTTTATCTAGTTGTCCTGGGAGGTAGGGGTTTATCTAGTTGTCCTGGGTGGTAGGGGTTTATCTAGTTGTCCTGGGAGGTAGGGGTTTATCTATTTGTTCTCCTGTGAGGTAGGGGTTTATCTAGTTGTTCTGGGTGGTAGGGGTTTATCTAGTTGTTCTCCTGGGTGGTAGGGGTTTATCTAGTTGTTCTGGGTGGTAGGGGTTTATCTAGTTGTTCTGGGTGGTAGGGGTTTATCTAGTTATCCTGGGAGGTAGGGGTTTATCTAGTAGTTCTCCTGGGTGGTAGGGGTTTATCTAGTTGTTCTCCTGGGAGGTAGGGGTTTATCTAGTTGTTCTCCTGGGAGGTAGGGGTTTATCTAGTTCTCCTGGGTGGTAGGGGTTTATCTAGTTGTTCTCCTGGGTGGTAGGGGTTTATCTAGTTGTTCTGGGTGGTAGGGGTTTATCTAGTTGTTCTGGGTGGTAGGGGTTTATCTTGTTGTTCTGGGAGGTAGGGGTTTATCTAGTTGTTCTCCTGGGTGGTAGGGGTTTATCTAGTTGTTCTGGGTGGTAGGGGTTTATCTAGTTGTTCTGGGAGGTAGGGGTTTATCTAGTTGTTCTCCTGAGAGGTAGGGGTTTATCTAGTTGTTCTGGGTGGTAGGGGTTTATCTAGTTGTTCTGGGTGGTAGGGGTTTATCTAGTTGTTCTCCTGGGAGGTAGGGGTTTATCTAGTTGTTCTGGGTGGTAGGGGTTTATCTAGTTGTTCTGGGTGGTAGGGGTTTATCTAGTTGTTCTGGGTGGTAGGGGTTTATCTAGTTGTTCTCCTGGGTGGTAGGGGTTTATCTAGTTGTTCTCCTGGGAGGTAGGGGTTTATCTAGTTGTTCTCCTTGGAGGTAGGGGTTTATCTAGTTGTTCTCCTGGCAGGTAGGGGTTTATCTAGTTCTCCTGGGTGGTAGGGGTTTATCTAGTTGTTCTGGGTGGTAGGGGTTTATCTAGTTGTTCTGGGTGGTAGGGGTTTATCTTGTTGTTCTGGGAGGTAGGGGTTTATCTAGTTGTTCTCCTGGGTGGTAGGGGTTTATCTAGTTGTTCTGGGTGGTAGGGGTTTATCTAGTTGTTCTGGGAGGTAGGGGTTTATCTAGTTGTTCTCCTGAGAGGTAGGGGTTTATCTAGTTGTTCTGGGTGGTAGGGGTTTATCTAGTTGTTCTGGGTGGTAGGGGTTTATCTAGTTGTTCTCCTGGGAGGTAGGGGTTTATCTAGTTGTTCTGGGTGGTAGGGGTTTATCTAGTTGTTCTGGGTGGTAGGGGTTTATCTAGTTGTTCTGGGTGGTAGGGGTTTATCTAGTTGTTCTCCTGGGTGGTAGGGGTTTATCTAGTTGTTCTCCTGGGAGGTAGGGGTTTATCTAGTTGTTCTCCTTGGAGGTAGGGGTTTATCTAGTTGTTCTCCTGGGTGGTAGGGGTTTATCTAGTTGTTCTCCTGGGAGGTAGGGGTTTATCTAGTTGTCCTGGGAGTTAGGGGTTTATCTAGTTGTTCTGGGTGGTAGGGGTTTATCTATTTGTCCTGGGAGGAAGGGGTTTATCTAGCTGTTCTCCTGGGTGGTAGGGGTTTATCTAGTTGTCCTGGGTGGTAGGGGTTTATCTAGTTGTTCTGGGTGGTAGGGGTTTATCTAGTTCTCCTGGGAGGTAGGGGTTTATCTAGTAGTTCTCCTGGGTGGTAGGGGTTTATCTAGTTGTTCTCCTGGGTGGTAGGGGTTTATCTAGTTGTTCTCCTGGGAGGTAGGGGTTTATCTAGTTGTTCTCCTGGGAGGTAGGGGTTTATCTAGTTGTCCTGGGTGGTATGGGTTTATCTAGTTGTTCTCCTGGGAGGTAGGGGTTTATCTAGTTCTCCTGGGTGGTAGGGGTTTATCTAGTTGTTCTGGGTGGTAGGGGTTTATCTAGTTGTTCTGGCTGGAAGGGGTTTATCTAGTTGTTCTGGGTGGTAGGGGTTTATCTAGTTGTTCTCCTGGGTGGTAGGGGTTTATCTAGTTGTTCTGGGTGGTAGGGGTTTATCTAGTTGTTCTGGGAGGTAGGGGTTTATCTAGTTGTTCTCCTGAGAGGTAGGGGTTTATCTAGTTGTTCTGGGTGGTAGGGGTTTATCTAGTTGTTCTGGGTGGTAGGGGTTTATCTAGTTGTCCTGGGAGGTAGGGGTTTATCTAGTTGTCCTGGGTGGTAGGGGTTTATCTAGTTGTCCTCCTGGGAGGTAGGGGTTTATCTAGTTGTTCTCCTGGGAGGTAGGGGTTTATCTAGTTGTTCTCCTGGGAGGTAGGGGTTTATCTAGTTGTCCTGTGTGGTAGGGGTTTATCTAGTTGTCCTGTGTGGTAGGGGTTTATCTAGTTGTCCTGTGTGGTAGGGGTTTATCTAGTTGTCCTGGGAGGTAGGGGTTTATCTAGTTGTCCTGGGAGGTAGGGGTTTATCTAGTTGTCCTGGGAGGTAGGGGTTTATCTAGTTGTTCTCCTGGGAGGTAGGGGTTTATCTAGTTGTCCTGTGTGGTAGGGGTTTATCTAGTTGTCCTGGGAGGTAGGGGTTTATCTAGTTGTCCTGGGAGGTAGGGGTATATCTAGTAGTCCTGTGTGGTAGGGGTTTATCTAGTTGTCCTGGGAGGTAGGGGTTTATCTAGTTGTCCTGGGAGGTAGGGGTTTATCTAGTTGTTCTGGGAGGTAGGGGTTTATCTAGTTCTCCTGGGAGGTAGGGGTTTATCTAGTTGTACTGGGAGGTAGGGGTTTATCTAGTTGTCCTGTGTGGTAGGGGTTTATCTAGTTGTCCTGTGTGGTAGGGGTTTATCTAGTTGTCCTGTGTGGTAGGGGTTTATCTAGTTGTCCTGGGAGGTAGGGGTTTATCTAGTTGTCCTGGGAGGTAGGGGTTTATCTAGTTGTCCTGGGAGGTAGGGGTTTATCTAGTTGTCCTGGGAGGTAGGGGTTTATCTAGTTGTTCTCCTGGGAGGTAGGGGTTTATCTAGTTGTCCTGTGTGGTAGGGGTTTATCTAGTTGTCCTGGGAGGTAGGGGTTTATCTAGTTGTCCTGGGAGGTAGGGGTTTATCTAGTTGTTCTGGGTGGTAGGGGTTTATCTAGTTGTCCTGGGAGGTAGGGGTTTATCTAGTTGTTCTCCTGGGAGGTAGGGGTTTATCTAGTTGTCCTGTGTGGTAGGGGTTTATCTAGTTGTCCTGGGAGGTAGGGGTTTATCTAGTTGTCCTGGGAGGTAGGGGTATATCTAGTTGTTCTCCTGGGAGGTAGGGGTTTATCTAGTTGTCCTGGGAGGTAGGGGTTTATCTAGTTGTCCTGTGTGGTAGGGGTTTATCTAGTTGTCCTGGGAGGTAGGGGTTTATCTAGTTGTCCTGGGAGGTAGGGGTTTATCTAGTTGTTCTGGGAGGTAGGGGTTTATCTAGTTCTCCTGGGAGGTAGGGGTTTATCTAGTTGTCCTGGGAGGTAGGGGTTTATCTAGTTGTCCTGTGTGGTAGGGGTTTATCTAGTTGTCCTGTGTGGTAGGGGTTTATCTAGTTGTCCTGTGTTGTAGGGGTTTATCTAGTTGTCCTGGGAGGTAGGGGTTTATCTAGTTGTCCTGGGAGGTAGAGGTTTATCTAGTTGTCCTGGGAGGTAGGGGTTTATCTAGTTGTCCTGGGAGGTAGGGGTTTATCTAGTTGTTCTCCTGGGAGGTAGGGGTTTATCTAGTTGTCCTGGGAGGTAGGGGTTTATCTAGTTGTCCTGGTTAGGTAGGGGTTTATCTAGTTGTCCTGGGAGGTAGGGGTTTATCTAGTTGTCCTGTGTGGTAGGGGTTTATCTAGTTGTCCTGGGAGGTAGGGGTTTATCTAGTTGTCCTGGGAGGTAGGGGTATATCTAGTTGTTCTCCTGGGAGGAAGGGGTTTATCTAGTTGTTCTCCTGGGAGGTAGGGGTTTATCTAGTTGTCCTGGGTGGTAGGGGTTTATCTAGTTGTCCTGGGAGGTAGGGGTTTATCTAGTTGTTCTCCTGGGAGGTAGGGGTTTATCTAGTTGTTCTGGGAGGTAGGGGTTTATCTAGTTGTTCTCCTGGGAGGTAGGGGTTTATCTAGTTGTCCTGTGTGGTAGGGGTTTATCTAGTTGTCCTGGGAGGTAGGGGTTTATCTAGTTGTTCTGGGAGGAAGGGGTTTATCTAGTTGTCCTGGGAGGTAGGGGTTTCTCTAGTTGTTCTGGGAGGTAGGGGTTTATCTAGTTCTCCTGGGAGGTAGGGGTTTATCTAGTTGTCCTGTGTGGTAGGGGTTTATCTAGTTGTTCTCCTGGGAGGTAGGGGTTTATCTAGTTGTCCTGTGTGGTAGGGGTTTATCTAGTTGTCCTGGGAGGTAGGGGTGTATCTAGTTGTTCTCCTGGGAGGTAGGGGTTTATCTAGTTGTCCTGTGTGGTAGGGGTTTATCTAGTTGTCCTGTGTGGTAGGGGTTTATCTAGTTGTCCTGGGAGGTAGGGGTGTATCTAGTTGTCCTGGGAGGTAGGGGTTTATCTAGTTGTCCTGGGAGGTAGGGGTTTATCTAGTTGTCCTTTGAGGTAGGGGTATATCTAGTTGTTCTCCTGGGAGGAAGGGGTTTATCTACTTGTTCTCCTGGGAGGTAGGGGTTTATCTAGTTGTCCTGGGTGGTAGGGGTTTATCTAGTTGTCCTGGGAGGTAGGGGTTTATCTAGTTGTTCTCCTGGGAGGTAGGGGTTTATCTAGTTGTTCTGGGAGGTAGGGGTTTATCTAGTTGTTCTCCTGGGAGGTAGGGGTTTATCTAGTTGTCCTGTGTGGTAGGGGTTTATCTAGTTGTCCTGGGAGGTACGGGTTTATCTAGTTGTTCTGGGAGGAAGGGGTTTATCTAGTTGTTCTGGGAGGTAGGGGTTTATCTAGTTGTCCTGGGAGGTAGGGGTTTATCTAGTTGTCCTGTGTGGTAGGGGTTTATCTAGTTGTCCTGTGTGGTAGGGGTTTATCTAGTTGTCCTGTGTGGTAGGGGTTTATCTAGTTGTCCTGGGAGGTAGGGGTTTATCTAGTTGTCCTGGGAGGTAGGGGTTTATCTAGTTGTCCTGGGAGGTAGGGGTTTATCTAGTTGTCCTGGGAGGTAGGGGTTTATCTATTTGTTCTCCTGGGAGGTAGGGGTTTATCTAGTTGTCCTGTGTGGTAGGGGTTTATCTAGTTGTCCTGGGAGGTAGGGGTTTATCTAGTTGTCCTGGGAGGTAGGGGTATATCTAGTAGTCCTGTGTGGTAGGGGTTTATCTAGTTGTCCTGGGAGGTAGGGGTTTATCTAGTTGTCCTGGGAGGTAGGGGTTTATCTAGTTGTTCTGGGAGGTAGGGGTTTATCTAGTTCTCCTGGGAGGTAGGGGTTTATCTAGTTGTACTGGGAGGTAGGGGTTTATCTAGTTGTCCTGTGTGGTAGGGGTTTATCTAGTTGTCCTGTGTCGTAGGGGTTTATCTAGTTGTCCTGTGTGGTAGGGGTTTATCTAGTTGTCCTGGGAGGTAGGGGTTTATCTAGTTGTCCTGGGAGGTAGGGGTTTATCTAGTTGTTCTCCTGGGAGGTAGGGGTTTATCTAGTTGTCCTGTGTGGTAGGGGTTTATCTAGTTGTCCTGTGTTGTAGGGGTTTATCTAGTTGTCCTGGGAGGTAGGGGTTTATCTAGTTGTCCTGGGAGGTAGAGGTTTATCTAGTTGTCCTGGGAGGTAGGGGTTTATCTAGTTGTCCTGGGAGGTAGGGGTTTATCTAGTTGTTCTCCTGGGAGGTAGGGGTTTATCTAGTTGTCCTGGGAGGTAGGGGTTTATCTAGTTGTCCTGGTTAGGTAGGGGTTTATCTAGTTGTCCTGGGAGGTAGGGGTTTATCTAGTTGTCCTGTGTGGTAGGGGTTTATCTAGTTGTCCTGGGAGGTAGGGGTTTATCTAGTTGTCCTGGGAGGTAGGGGTATATCTAGTTGTTCTCCTGGGAGGAAGG
This sequence comes from Oncorhynchus nerka, assembly GCF_034236695.1. Lineage (NCBI taxonomy): Eukaryota > Metazoa > Chordata > Actinopteri > Salmoniformes > Salmonidae > Oncorhynchus > Oncorhynchus nerka. The sequence continues at coordinate 97,697,349 of NC_088405.1, read as the reverse complement.
GGTTTATCTAGTTGTTCTCCTGGGAGGTAGGGGTTTATCTAGTTGTCCTGGGTGGTAGGGGTTTATCTAGTTGTCCTGGGAGGTAGGGGTTTATCTAGTTGTTCTCCTGGGAGGTAGGGGTTTATCTAGTTGTTCTGGGAGGTAGGGGTTTATCTAGTTGTTCTCCTGGGAGGTAGGGGTTTATCTAGTTGTCCTGTGTGGTAGGGGTTTATCTAGTTGTCCTGGGAGGTAGGGGTTTATCTAGTTGTTCTGGGAGGAAGGGGTTTATCTAGTTGTCCTGGGAGGTAGGGGTTTCTCTAGTTGTTCTGGGAGGTAGGGGTTTATCTAGTTCTCCTGGGAGGTAGGGGTTTATCTAGTTGTCCTGTGTGGTAGGGGTTTATCTAGTTGTTCTCCTGGGAGGTAGGGGTTTATCTAGTTGTCCTGTGTGGTAGGGGTTTATCTAGTTGTCCTGGGAGGTAGGGGTGTATCTAGTTGTTCTCCTGGGAGGTAGGGGTTTATCTAGTTGTCCTGTGTGGTAGGGGTTTATCTAGTTGTCCTGTGTGGTAGGGGTTTATCTAGTTGTCCTGGGAGGTAGGGGTGTATCTAGTTGTCCTGGGAGGTAGGGGTTTATCTAGTTGTCCTGGGAGGTAGGGGTTTATCTAGTTGTCCTTTGAGGTAGGGGTATATCTAGTTGTTCTCCTGGGAGGAAGGGTTTATCTACTTGTTCTCCTGGGAGGTAGGGGTTTATCTAGTTGTCCTGGGTGGTAGGGGTTTATCTAGTTGTCCTGGGAGGTAGGGGTTTATCTAGTTGTTCTCCTGGGAGGTAGGGGTTTATCTAGTTGTTCTGGGAGGTAGGGGTTTATCTAGTTGTTCTCCTGGGAGGTAGGGGTTTATCTAGTTGTCCTGTGTGGTAGGGGTTTATCTAGTTGTCCTGGGAGGTACGGGTTTATCTAGTTGTTCTGGGAGGAAGGGGTTTATCTAGTTGTTCTGGGAGGTAGGGGTTTATCTAGTTGTCCTGGGAGGTAGGGGTTTATCTAGTTGTCCTGTGTGGTAGGGGTTTATCTAGTTGTCCTGTGTGGTAGGGGTTTATCTAGTTGTCCTGTGTGGTAGGGGTTTATCTAGTTGTCCTGGGAGGTAGGGGTTTATCTAGTTGTCCTGGGAGGTAGGGGTTTATCTAGTTGTCCTGGGAGGTAGGGGTTTATCTAGTTGTCCTGGGAGGTAGGGGTTTATCTATTTGTTCTCCTGGGAGGTAGGGGTTTATCTAGTTGTCCTGTGTGGTAGGGGTTTATCTAGTTGTCCTGGGAGGTAGGGGTTTATCTAGTTGTCCTGGGAGGTAGGGGTATATCTAGTAGTCCTGTGTGGTAGGGGTTTATCTAGTTGTCCTGGGAGGTAGGGGTTTATCTAGTTGTCCTGGGAGGTAGGGGTTTATCTAGTTGTTCTGGGAGGTAGGGGTTTATCTAGTTCTCCTGGGAGGTAGGGGTTTATCTAGTTGTACTGGGAGGTAGGGGTTTATCTAGTTGTCCTGTGTGGTAGGGGTTTATCTAGTTGTCCTGTGTCGTAGGGGTTTATCTAGTTGTCCTGTGTGGTAGGGGTTTATCTAGTTGTCCTGGGAGGTAGGGGTTTATCTAGTTGTCCTGGGAGGTAGGGGTTTATCTAGTTGTCCTGGGAGGTAGGGGTTTATCTAGTTGTCCTGGGAGGTAGGGGTTTATCTAGTTGTTCTCCTGGGAGGTAGGGGTTTATCTAGTTGTCCTGTGTGGTAGGGGTTTATCTAGTTGTCCTGGGAGGTAGGGGTTTATCTAGTTGTTCTGGGAGGTAGGGGTTTATCTAGTTGTTCTGGGAGGAAGGGGTTTATCTAGTTGTCCTGGGAGGTAGGGGTTTATCTAGTTGTCCTGGGAGGTAGGGGTTTATCTAGTTGTCCTGTGTGGTAGGGGTTTATCTAGTTGTCCTGTGTGGTAGGGGTTTATCTAGTTGTCCTGTGTGGTAGGGGTTTATCTAGTTGTCCTGGGAGGTAGGGGTTTATCTAGTTGTCCTGGGAGGTAGGGGTTTATCTAGTTGTCCTGGGAGGTAGGGGTTTATCTAGTTGTCCTGGGAGGTAGGGGTTTATCTAGTTGTTCTCCTGGGAGGTAGGGGTTTATCTAGTTGTCCTGTGTGGTAGGGGTTTATCTAGTTGTCCTGGGAGGTAGGGGTTTATCTAG